>NC_056734.1:990684271-990747961 GCF_019279795.1 Protopterus annectens | reverse complement strand
ACAGAGTAGGTAATTATAACACTATTTACAACAGTAATGGTTCATAGGAGTGAAAAAAACAAAGGAATTATAGCAATAACATTTAATACATTCTGCAGGGTTGTACTTAATTTCATTAAGTAGAGTTTTCAAACAAAGATATGTCAGTGCGATCGAACATTGGTAGTAGATAGAGAATAAGTTTGATATAAGAATCAGTAAGGTGTTTGTTGAGTGAGTTCAATGTGAGGGGATGTTGTAGTATAGGAGGTTTGGAGGGAGTTTAGTAGGTCTAACCTGGGCTATGGCAGGAGCAGAAAACAACCAAGTAGACCAGCAAGAGCAAACGTGGAGGTAAATGTTAATCCTTTATTGAATACAAAAGATACTCCTGGATAGGATACAGACCGGTTTCGGCAAATGTTGCCTTCTTCAGTGTAGGACAAAACAACAATGTCCCATTCAACAAACATTAAATAAGAAAATCCAGCCAATCAACCAACAGAGTTCATAAATATTAATGTTATATGGGCATAGCCCAAAAACATTATTTTAGAGTTGAGAAAATAAGTCCTGATGACTTATATACATGGCTCTGTCATATGAAATACATAAAATGTGTTACAGTGACTTTCAAAAGAACCCCAAATTACACAAACAATAAAGAAATAAAAATAAAAATCATAAAAAAGAAAAAATATATGAAAAGGGAATACACATAGCTTGTATGATCCCCAGAAAACCAGGCATGTATTGTATTTGTATAATGTGCAACACAAACAGCCATGAAGCATCCAAAAATATAAAGAATACTACAATATGTACTCCTAATTGGAGCAATAAAAGGAACAAATGCTCCATATCCATGGTACTTATATTGCATGAAAGTGTGTGATGAGTCGTGGAACACTGAATCATGCACAATGCCTAAACCAACCAAGACACAGAGTGGACAAAACACATATGAAGTCAGAATGTAGTATTCTCTATATTTTTGGATGCTTCATGGATGTTTGTGTCGCATATTATACAAATACAATACATGCCTGGTTTTCTGGGGATCATACAAGCTATGTGTATTCCCTTTTCATATATTTTTTTCTTTTTTATGATTTTTATTTTTATTTCTTTATTGTTTGTGTAATTTGGGGTTCTTTTGAAAGTCACTGTAACACATTTTTATGTATTTCATATGACAGAGCCATGTATATAAGTCATCAGGACTTATTTTCTCAACTCTAAAATAATGTTTTTGGGCTATGCCCATATAACATTAATATTTATGAACTCTGTTGGTTGATTGGCTGGATTTTCTTATTTAATGTTTGTTGAATGGGACATTGTTGTTTTGTCCTACACTGAAGAAGGCAACATTTGCCGAAACCGGTCTGTATCCTATCAAGGAGTATCTTTTGTATTCAATAAAGGATTATCATTTACCTCCACGTTTGCTCTTGCTGGTCTACTTGGTTGTTTTATGGCATTGGTTTGGACCGTGCATTTCCCCCGTGCATAGAACTTGGTTAGTATGGCAGGAGCAGAGCCAGGAGTTTGTAAGGTAGGTTTTTAGGAGTTCTTTAAACAGTTTAGAAGAGGAAGAGTTCACACACACACACACACACACACACACACACACACACACACACACACACACACACACACACACACACACACACTTTGGTGACTTGGAGGAATAGGCTGTCTTTTGAGCGAAGAAATCTGGATGCAAAGTATGGTTGGATAATGTCCTTAAGGGCTGTTTTTTTTCTGGATGGTGGAGGACTTTGTGGGCTACATTTAGTTGATTAATTTTAAGTAAAAGAGGGAGTTCTAGCCAGTTAAGTTGTTTGTGAGATTGACAGTGATGGGATTTATAGGATGCATTGGTGGCAAATTCAGTGATTTTGTTATAGCAGGTTTCAAGCGTGGCGAGGTCGGTTTTCCGGAGGTTTGTAAGGACAGGGGATGCGTATAAGAGTGCTGACAGCAGGTGTGCTCTAGCAATTGGAATTTTTGTATTGTCAGTTAGAAATCATTTACTCCTATAAAGCAAACCAAGTTTCTTGTGAACTTTAATGGATTGGTCTATATGAAGTCAAACTTCAGGTTGTCAAGAACACCTAGAAGTTTGGTATGGGGGGTAGAAGTGACTGTAATTTTGTTCTTAGAGAAAATATTAAAGGTTGTGGAAGTGGAAGGATTTCTGGTAGAGTAGAAAAGCGAGTTTAGTTTTATTGGGATTTAATTTAAGTTGGGAGTTTGTTAGCCATGTTTCGACAGACAGGAAGGTTCTTGAGTCAATGATTGCAGGTCATCAAGGAAGATAGCAGAGCAGATCAGAGTGGAGTCATCAGCGCATTGAATGATCTTGGCTTGGGGAGTGGCAAAGTGGAGGTGATTGGTAAATAGCAAGAAAAGTAGGGGTCCAAAGATGGTGCCTTGAGGTACACCTAAGGTAATTGGTAGGAGGGGTGAGAGGGACTCAGCTTGATGACTATCTGTTAAGTAGCTTTGGAACCATGCTATAGCTGTGTTGCTGAGGTTGTGGGAGGAAAGGACATTTAGGAGTTTGGGGTGACTGACCATGTCAAATGCTTTTGACAGGTCCAGGTATACAGCCAATATGAATTGGGAGTCGTTTCTGAGCTGATTAATTGTATTTGTGAAGGATAGAAGGGCTGCTGTTGTGCTATGAGCAGGGCAAAAGCCATGTTGAGTGTGGGATAGGAGGCTGTGTGATAATAGATATTCCAGGAGTCATGAGTGTACGACTATCTAGGATTTTAGACAGGGTGGAAAAGATGGCAATGAGGCGATTATTAGTTAGTTCACAGGAGCTACCTCCTTTGTGCAGGGGTAAGATGCGTGATATTTTCCAAATGGTGGGAACATACGTCTCAGTGATGGATCTACTTACAAGTATAGCTATTAGGTAGGAGATGGCTTCTGATGCTAGTTTTAGATAATCTGCAGTGAGGTTATCAGCAGCTAAAGTAGTTGGTTTTAGTTTTCTTAGTAGTTTCTTTTGATGTAGTGGGTTGGGACCTGTTTTATATTGTAGAGGTTTTTACATTTTTGTGGAGTGGTATTGGGATTTTTTACTGGAAGGTTAGGTGTAGTGTTACTCAGATTATTTGCTAGGGACTGAATAGCTTCTGTAAAGTAGTAGATGAACTGGGTGGCCATGCTTTCACAGTTGTTAGCCATTTTTGGTGTGGGTGTGGTATTTTTACCTGGTTGAAGTAGGTTGTTTACAGCTGCCCAGAATTTTTGTGGATTATTCTGATGTTTGATTTGGATGTTGTGATAGTAATTGGATTTGTTTTTTTATTCATTTCTTTACTCTGTTTGTAGGAAACGTTGTTGATTGGTGCCGGTTTTGTTCTTATGGAACTATAACCAGGCCTTGTCCCAGTCTTTTGACTACTGCTCTAGTTTCTTTAGTTAACCAACCAGAGTGCATAATCGGATTTTACTCTAATATTTCTGGTTGGGGTGTGGGTATTAAGAATCTCGAGGAAGGTGTTGTTGGAGAGTACTGCCTCATCTAATGGCAGTTTTGAGATGTTCCCAGGAACAGTTTTTAAAATCAGAGGTAAGCTTATCAAGGTTGAACTGGGTTTTTTTTGCTTCTAATTGTGTGGAAGGAAATTCGATGTGGTACCTGGTTTCACTCTCAAGAGAAATGGACAGTGGACACTTAGATTATCAGGGAGGTAACCTGAGTGGATTGATAAGTGGGGGGAATTAACTAGTATCCAGTCTAGTATGGATTCAAGTTTAGGAGCAGAGATGATTTAGGTAAAACTGTATAAGTTAATGTGCATAGTGGGAGTTGTGGAAAAACACAGAAGTCAACTCCTCGTTGGTCTGATCCGACCATAAGCTTATCACCCTTGATATCCACATCGCACCCCCATTAAGGAACCACAGTAAAAAAATTTTCCAAAGCCAACTTCATGCTTAAGACAGAAGTGGTGAACTTCATGACACCCATGCAGATGGACAACACAGTTACAACTGCTGAATCCTACACAAATGCACTCTATAAGCACTTACACGAGTGCATGGATCCTGTTATCCCAAACAGAACCAAGACACTATCCTCCAAAAAAAGGAAGAAAATCTGGTGTTCCCCTGCCATTAACAAACTGTACAACAGAAGGAAGAAACTCTGTTGCAAAAGAGAGAAAAATCCATGAGTGAAGGAGCTCCCTGGTTAGCCTCAATAAGAAGCAGAGATCCCTTATAAGATTCTCCAAAGCTAGCTACGAAAACAAAATTGCCACTAAATCCAAGGACAACCACAAAGCATTCTATAGTTGTCAAGAATCTAGATGACAACACCCAGATCTGCTCTGAGTTACAGCACAAAGGCACGAAAATTACAGAACCAACTGATATTGCCAACATCCTGGCAGATCAGTTCAGTGCTAACTTTACCCCCAATCTCACCCCCTAAAGGGCCCATATCTATACAGGAAGAATGCAGGGGCCCTGTAATCACAACTACGCAGGTAAAAGCTGCACTCTCTAAAGCCAGAATCACAGCATCCATGGGACCAGACAACATCCCAGGCTGCGTTTTACACAAACTTCAGAACAAACTGGATCCCCACTTAAGCACCATGTTCAATAATAGCCTTGCATCAAGCTTTGTGCCCACTGAATGGTGCACAGCAACAGTTATCCCACTCCACAAAGGGGGAGCCACCACTGATCCCGGCAACTATCGACCTATCAGCCTGACGAGCCTGGTCTGCAAGGCCATGGAACGTATCATCATGGAACTCAAAGACATTGGTAACCTTCAAACTCTGGATGCCACCCAGTTTGGGTTTCTGAAAGGCAGATCATGCCTCCTGAACCTGATCGACTTCTTTGAGGCAGTCACCAAAGCCGTAGATGAGGGCAAGGTGGTTCACACAGCCTATCTTGACCACGCCAAGGCTTTCAACACCATCCCTCATTCTGGAATTATAGCTAAACTAGGTATAAATCCCTACGTCACAAGATGGGTTGCCAACTGGCTCACTGAGAACCCACACTGTAAAAGTTGCAGACTCCAAATCTGACCTCAGAGCAGTGACAAGTGGAGTACCACAGGGTTACGTCCTGGGACCTCTCGTTTGGTATCTATTTCTCTGAAGTACAGGCTAACACAGAAGGCCTCTGGCTGACGAAGTTCGCAGATGACTGCAAACTAGGAGCCATAGTCAAGTCCCCAAATGATGTGGACATCCTACAGAAGGGCCTTACTGAGACAGATGCCTGGTGTCAGAGCCATGGCCTCAAGGTCAATGCCAAAAAGTGCAGTATCATCCCCTTTGGTAAAAACTCTGTTCCCATGAACTACCACATAGGCAGCAATCTACTTAACACCAAATGTGTGATGAGACCTTGGGACCCAGATGGACAGTAGTCTCTCCTTTGATAGTCACATCGCCACAGTAGTCGGGAAGTCCTTCCACATTGCACACCTCATCATAAAAGGGTTCTCATCCAGGAAAGAAGGTCATTGTTCCCCTCTATTCATCAAACCCATTATAGAGTACAACGCCCCTTTTGGAATGTACCTCAAGACATCTGCAGCAGCTGGAAAGGCCACAGAAGTACCTCACAAATAGGATTACTGGCCTCAAACAAATGCCCTACACTGACCGCCTCAAAACTCCAGCTTTACTCTGTAGCATATTGCCTACTCCAAGGTGATCTCTGCCTAACATATAAAGCTATGTCAAACCCAGAGCTGTTGGACATGCTACACCTAAAGAAATTCCAATCACTCAGAGCTACATTCTCTGGGGACCTAAAACCTTGTCACCACAATAAACAGGACACGCTGGAGGGATAGATTCCTGTCCCAGAGACTTCCTATACGCTGGAACAAGCTACCCATCTATATCAAGCAAAGTTCTTCATTAGCACTCTTAAAGGAAAATCTTGATGAGTGGATGGGAAATAGGAAATACACCCCGGGGATCATTTCCGTCTCTCAGCTGGACAGTGGCACAGGAAAATAACTTTCTTGGGTGGCGTAAGCTATGGTACCTTGCTGGCTAGGCTTACATAGGCCCTTGGGCTGATAGCCTAGTACCTACTTTTTAACCTATATTGCAGTCACCCATTAAGATATCACTTTAATAGGTTTTCCACAGTGGGAAAGTTACCTGGTGGGATGTACCCACCTACTATATTAAGGTATTTTTTTGGGGTTGATGGCTAATCTGGCTATAATTAGCTCAGTATTTGTGAGGTCGGGGGGGGACTTGTATAGGATAGCTACATCACCTCCTTTTTTGTCTATTCTATCTTTTCTTAGGATACTGTAACCTGGGGTACTGATTTCATTATTGCAGAGGTTTGGTTTTAGCCATGTTTCAGTTAAATAACTATATTTGGGGAGTAGTAGCATGTCAACTGTGGGTTTTGTTAGCTATGCTACGTACATTAATGCTGAGAGGGAGCAGAGATGATTTTTCCCTGTGGTGAATTAGAGTAAGGTTAGTTTGGGTGGGGTAGGGTTGTGAAGTATGTGTATTTGAGGGTCCTGAATTGGGATGAATGCCTGACAGTAGTAATTGTGTGGTGAAGAAGCATGGAAAGTTTATTAAGGACCTTAGAAAATTGTGGAGAGATGGGGAATTTTGTTAGTTGTGGAATGAGTTTGTGTGGTAGTCTATATTGGTTGTGTAGAAGAGAGCTGGGGTAACGGACCGTTGTTGAGTGTTCAGAAATGCTGGTGCTGTTGAGGTGTGGCATTGAAGTGGAAGAGAGTGTGAGAAGAATTTCATAAGAGGAGAGATTATATACCAGAAGTAGAATAGAGTTCATAGTCAGGAAGAGTAGTGAGTGTTTAGGAGATAGCACAGTGGAGGGTGATAGTGTACTTAGAAAGTATTGTCAGTGGGAGTTGCTGATAAGTGGTTGGGGTGAAAAGACGGTGTGGGATTGGTGTCAGAGTTGTAGGTGTGGCTGTGGCTAACTATAAATGTGTGCGTAGTGGGGGTGGGTGGGAACTGGGGGTATGGTAGGGAAGAGGATTGAGCCCGAGCTCAACGAGGGTGAATGGAGTAGGTTGAAATCACCACGAGGCAGAGTTACAAAAAACAATCAGCCAAGTAGTATAGGCAGGTAAGTAACAGTGGTGAATAGTCCTGTCTCTTACTGTTATAATTACAAAAAACAGTGCGTTTAGTGCTTAAAATTAATACATGCTGCCTTACACAAATATTTCTATTTTACTTTTTCTTGCTGTTACCCCTTGTGTTACAATTTATCAGACCCGTCTAGATAAATAGCTTAAGGCCTGTAGTTGGGAGCAATCTAAGGGCAGATTAAACCACAGTATGGTCGAAAATTCGGGAAACAGGGGGGATTTAGAGGGAACTAGCATCTGGGTTGTGTGCACGCTATTTAAGAGCATTTTCACGGTATGGCAGTTAACTGCTATGGCAGTTATTCAAAATGTTAGCAAGTCAGTTAAATATGCCAGAATAGAGAAACTAAGCTCTTCTCTAAGGTTTTATACTTATAACTTGCATATATGACGGCTTAGTAACAGATAAGTAAATTAAGGCAATTCAATGGAATGACTTACGTGGCAAGCATACACTGTGAGGGTCAGGGGCTTTGCTTGGACCAGAGATGAGAGAAAGTTTAAAAAAAGGCACCAAATGATTCCAGAGTATTAAATAAACTTTGATAAGCAACTCTGAAGGGAAGGGGTGGGTGTCAGGGAGGGTTCAGAAGGGAGTGATGAGTAGAGGGGGAGAGCAGGTGTTACAGAAAAGCTTACAGGAGTTTTAAGGGGCAGAGGAATAGGAAACCAGTGTTAGAAGAAACAGTTTAAAGGGGTGGGGGGAAACAAATGTTAGAAGAAATACATGAAAGGAAAGGGGATAATAAAATGATGCTTTATAACAAAAAAAGGAGGGGGGAATCAGTAGGGCTTGCACTTAAGTTTATCAGTGACAAAAGTGATGAGTGGAGAAACTAGGTGAATAAAGCCAGATGTTGACAATGTATGCAGTAAACCCTTGGTGTAGATAAGAGGGCAGAAGCAGCAAAGACTTTGGCACCCAAGTAACTTCAGGAAAGTTTGCTAAAGACAAAGTGATACAGAGACTAGGGAGAGAGATCCACACTCCATGGGGGTGGAAGAAAGGTGGTGGTGATGGGGGTTAGTGAGCCGAGAAATACGTGTGCACGCCACAGCCTAGATCAATTTGCACAAAAACAAAAGCTTTTAACACCAGGCGAGGAAGAAGAAATTGGGACATGTACATAAAGCTTGTGGTGGTGTTTTTCTATTTTTGTTGGTTTCCTCCCGTCCTTGGCTAGAAAGCAATCCTTGTATCGCTTTGAGGGTGAGTAGATAGAATATCAGCTAGGTATATTCAGGGTGGGGTGTTGATGTTACTTTGTGTAGTTGACCAATAAAGCTTGTGATGAATAAGGATTTGAATATCCCTCCCTTAAGACCAATAGTTTCCAGTACTAACAGCAAAACAGAGTATGGCCATTTATGTTAACAAGCACTTACAGCAGTTGCAGTTAACAAAACTTATCTTAAAGACACTTCTGATTTTGTCATCAAACAAAGATATCAAAATTTTAGACAGCAACTTGTTAATCACTTTAGACATCAAATCACTATATATGGTCATACCGAACAAATAAGGAATAGACACAGGTTAGAACTGATGAGATCGAAAATGTTTTCCAGTAATATTGTGTCTGGTTTGATGGAATTGTTGGATATTATTTTGAGGTACAATTTCTTTAGTTTCAACAATCGATTCTTTAGACAGACTAATGGAGTGGCTCTATGGAGGCAGCAACGGCCCCCAGTTACGCAAATATATCCATGAATGGGTGGGAAACCACCCATATTCTTGATAGTGTCTACACGGACAAAAAAGTCACCATGTTTTGTTTTACTGATGACCTGTTTTTGGTTTGGAGTGGGACTAATGCTACTCTGGAAAGTTTTACCACCTAATTAAACAATGTATGCAGCTATTTGAAATTTACTTACCAGTACAACCAAGTTTCTATTAATTTTTTTAGATGTGTGTTTTTAAGGCAGGAGACAGACTTTTACAAAAATGAAGTTAAGAACAATTGATATTTGCATTGCATTTTTGTAGTTATGCATCCTTACAAAACTAAAATAAACTTAGCTAAAGTTCAACTGACAAGAATCACCGAGTTAACTGTTAGTGAGGAGGAGTTTGTAACAGAAAGCAATTTTTGTGACAAATTACAAAATGGGGGTATCCAGAGTTTGGTTCTTAATATGAAGTTTATGGTCACATAGCAAAGAAGTGCAACTACATCTAAAACGCAAAATAATCATACTAATGACCATAAAATTAGAAAGCCTGTAACAAATAGTTTGGATTCCAGTGTTATAAAAAATATCGTAACCAACAAATGGAAACATTTTAGAGGAGCTTTTGATATTATAGAAGTTAATCGGTAACAAACCTCTTTTTACACAAAGGGCCAAAAGCTTTAAGAACTTTTGTCAAGAAAAACTGAATTTTCCCAAGGTTAGGAATGAAAGGAAAGGCATGATCAAATGTTACAATTGCAACATGCAATGAAAATTTATATCAAAGAGATTTCTCTTGCAAGTCTAAATATGTAGTTTATTTAGTATTCTGCGCAACATGTAAATGTTATTACATTGGAACAACACGCGACTTAAGAGAATGTATGAACATAAGTATGCCATTTCTATAGGGGACGAAAAGAACACCTTAGCTAAGCATTTTAGATCTGGAAACTGTAAGGTCAATTTTAAGTTCTTAGTTTTAGAAACTTTGAAAGATGTGGAATTATGCTTTAACCCTGAAGACTAATTAGGATGGTTTGAATAAAAGTGGCAGGTAAAATTAAACGCATCCCATTTTCCAGGCTTGAATAAGAGGAAGAGTTAATTATGTGTTTGAAATGCAAACGGACGGTTAAAACACTGAGCAAGCCTGTCTTGTGACTTCTCAATTGGTTATTTAAATGTTTTGTAATTGTATTCACTTCAGTCTGAAGAAGTCTTTTTAAGATGAAAGCACTTGCTGAAATTCTGCTACTATTAAAGTGGATTTTTCTTCACTGTTTTTTTCTTTCTTTTGGATTGTTTTGTTTTACCAGAACTGAATTTCAATGTTTTTGTCTTATCTAAATAACATCTGAGCTGTCCATGCAAATCCAAAGAATGAAGAAACCTCTCTACTGTTGAGACATAGAAGGATTTGGTCCTTAGAGACGCTCTGTGGAAGACTAAAAAAGAAAAACTGCCATAAGAGCCTGAAGTTCAGAAGCTATTTTGGTAGAAGTCAGAGCCACAAACAAGAGTCTTCCAGGTATATAGTTTCAGGGTAGAAGAAACTGTTGCATCAAAATGTGGCTGAGTTCACTATGAAAACAAAGTTCAGGTCCCATGGAGGAGGAAATGGTTTTCTTGGAGGCCTCAAATGGATGATTCTGAGAAATCGTTTGATCTCAACCCTAGGAAAACAAGTGGTGGATCCAAAGGCAGGCAAGCAGGAATGGCTGACAACCTTTAACAGAAGAGCATGCCAGACCAGAAATGCGCAACTCATCACAATAATGAACAGGACCCTTAATTTGTGCATTAAGAAAATCTTTTATATTAAGCAACATGAAATTTTCCAGTAGTGGATTTTTTTGGCCTCCTGCAAAATCCTAAGCATGTCCACAGAGAATTGGTGCCAAAAAGGAAAAAAAAAAGCCCCATCACTCAAGAGTCAACTGCTCTGTTTAATCGTACTGAAAAATACTAGGGCTAGAAACATATAAGGAATGCTAGGTTAGACTTAAGATCCTCATGAATCAATAACCTAGTTAAAAGTACCTATGAAATGAAAAACGAGTGGAAAAGGATAAAGTAATGCTGGGGATCACTTTTGGACAAGAATTTCCCTGCTAAACTGCCTCAGCGGAGGTATTATGGAACAGAAGTTGCTGTATTTGCCATTGGTAAGGGATGCAGACAAGTTATAGAAAGCCTTCTCCCACTGACAAAGAAGTTTGCATGCTACTGACATGGTGAGAGACCATTCCTGCAGCATCAGCAAAATTAAGACTGAACCCATCAAATACTTAACTGGTTTCTCAATATACATGACTGGCTAACACAAACAGCCTACTGATTTAGCCAATTTCCATACCCTCATCACTTCTGAACACAGGGGGTAATGACTTGTTCCTTGCTGGTTTATGCATCACATCGTTGCCATGTTGTCAGTGTGAATAGCAACAGCATCATGGGGAAGTGAGTCCTGAGAGGTTTTACAGACTGAAGAAGCATCTTCTACATAATACTGATGTGCTCATTGGCCTCCAATGCGACCATGTACTTGCATTGATTCCTCCAACAATGCTTCTTCTCAAAGGCAAAGCTGCTCATGGGGACAGACAATACAGGGGTAAGAAGGTGAAAAGGCCCAGTCAGAGTGAAACTGGCTATGTGCTGCCAGCAAATTAAGTGCTTTGCAAGGTTAGAAATTCTGACTTGAAAGGGCAAAAGGTAAAGTGAGGCCAAAGTACCTTTAAGGAGGACCACTGCAAAATGCTCAGATGAAACCTGTCATCAGGAACAATGTACACGGTCACTGCAATGAAACCTACTAGCCTTGAAGCAAAATGCTACAGATACTGCCCACGTGTGAAGTAGCCAAGACACTGCTGGCTGTAAAGGTGGAATCCTGTCTAGGGGGCATCAGAATTGCAAAACAGTGTCTAGTATGCATCCGATGAATGTGTCAATCTGAAATAGTGCCACTAGGAACTTTGCAGTGTTCACAATAACTTGCAAGGAATGACAGCAGGAGAAAAGACTCCCATACTATCATTAGCTTGTTTAATGCTGATGCAGTCAGGAGCCTGTTGGCCAGGTAAATGAAACCTTATCCTCTGCAGCCTCTGATTCACTACAAATGCAGACACATGCAACTGGTAAACACCATGTGGACTATGGTAAGACCAAATGCACTGTACATGGAACTGATAATGAATAGACTTATTTGCTACCTTCATGTGGAGACAGATCACTTGGAGATCCAGGAAGTACTCCTATTCTTTTCCTGACTGCACCATAACCATCTGGTATTTCTCCTTGAAGCTAAATTTGTTGAGACCACTCGGATCTTGTAAATGGTCCGAAATCCTTTATTTTTTTTTCTTTAGGGTTGAGAACTTCCAAACTTGCTGCACACTTAACAGCAGCTTAATTTTAGCTCTCCCAGGGAGAAAAAAGAAACAGACAAAAGGGCCAGTAACTCCTCTAGTTTTAGTAAACTCAGTTACTGGCTAGTAAGTACAATGCCTGGATGCCAGCATAGAAGAAACTCAGAAAGTACAGTTTTGTACCTACCATAAATGTAGATGTCCGATAGGTATGCATCTGCAGTCATAACATATGGGTTGTCCTGCCTCAGGCAGCCCTTCGGTCGGCCGGATTCCAAAGTCTGGGTCTGGCCTCGGCTGATGTCGCACTTTCCCCGACGTCAGAGCGTCTGGGGTATAAAAGCATCAGCCAACGCCATTTTCTTCAGTTTTTCTTGCCCCAGATGCCAGGTGCCCTCTAGGAAGGCTAAATTTGGATAAATGCTGAAAAGTTCCAAACATTTGCAAATTATATACATGTATAAACAAACAAATACACCATAATAGATTCCCCCAGCTAACTGAAAGAGGGGTAAGCACCCTAGGAGTACCACAGAGGGGAAGGAGGGAGGGTAATCCTGACTGCAGATGCATACCTATCGGACATCTACATTTATGGTAGGTACAAAACTGTACTATGTCCTTCAAGGATGCATCTGCAGTCATAACATATGGGTAGAACACCATAGCCAATCTGGGGGAGGAGGTACTAAGAGAAGGATGGTGTAGTTAAGATCCCCTGCAGCACTGCAGTTGCAAACCCTGCTCTGGATCTATTCTAGAGTATAAAGGTAGATTGTAATGCTTGGCAAATGTATGCACGGAGCTCCAAGTAGCAGCTTCTAAAATGTCCTTGGTAGCCACCCCTCGTAGGAAAGCTGTAGTGGTGGCTGTGGCCCTTGTGGAGTGAGGCCTGATATTTTCAGGAACTATCTTTCCATGAAAGGAGTAGCAAAAGCGAATGCCATTTCCTATCCATTTTGAAATTGTCTGTTTGGAAATTGCTCTTCCTTGCACCCCAGTTGCATATGCTACAAATAGTTGGTCAGTTTTTCTGCTAGTTTTTGTTCTGTCCAAATAGTAGCGTAGCTGTCTGTGTATATCCAGGGTGTGCAAAAGTTTTTCCCCTTTATTCGGTGGGTTAGGGAAGAACGTAGGCAAGTGAATAGCTTGGTTCAAGGATACCCTAGATACCACCTTTGGCATGAAAGTAGGATTGGTTCTTAGTGACACTATCCTGGTGAAAAATAAGAAAAGGCTGCACTGAATTGACGCTTGTAACTCAGATACTCTTCTTGCTGAAGTGATTGCCAGAAGGAATGCAGTTTTCCAAGATAGAAACTGTAGATCCGCTGATGCTGCTGGTTCAAAAGGAGGTAGTGTCAGTTTTTCCAGCACAAAACTGAGATCCCATGCAGGTAGAGGGGGTCTTCTTGGAGGTTTAACATTCTTGATCCCTCTCAGAAATTGTCTGAGAAGAGGGTGTGAGAAGATGGGTGGATCCATATTGTATTCTGCTGAAATTGCTGAAGCATGAATCTTAATGGAAGAATAAGACAGGCCATTGTGGAACAATTCTGCTAAGTATTCTAGGATGTGTGCTAGGTTTGCCCCCGTGACATCTGTGCCCTTTGATGTGCTCCAAATGAGAAATCTCTTCCATTTAGCTGAGTATGTCTTCCTTGTGGAAGGCCTGCGAGCCTCCAGGATAATGTCCTTCACCCTCTGAGATAAAACAGTTGGGTTGGAATTTAAGGAATTTTCCAGGCAGTTAGCTGTAATGTTTTCAAGTTGGGATGCAGGGTCTTGAAACTGTTCTGCGTTAGAAGAGGCCATAGGGGAAGAGGCCATGAATTTGCCTGAGACATGCTTCTCAATAGTGGGTACCAGTGTTGTCTTGGCCAGTCCGGAGCTATTAGTATCACACTTTTGGCTGTTCCTCCCTGATGTTCAGTAGAACCTTGTACATCAATGGGAGAGGTGGGAAGGCATATACTGTTAGGGCATTCCAGCTGAAAGAGTGTGTCCACCCTCCAAGCTTGTGGGTGGTATGTCCTTGAGCAGAATGTCTTCAGTTGGTGGTTGAGTGGGGAGGCGAACAGATCTATTTCCGGCATTCCCCATGTCTTTATGAGTCTGAAGATGTCTGGATGCAGCATCCATTCGTGTGCATCCATGGTAGTTCTGCTTAAGCTGTCTGCTAGTGCATTTTTTTGCCTGGTACGAATTGGGCCTGCAGCTGGATATTGAGATTCAGGCATAGATTCCACAGATTCATAGCCATCCGGCATAGAGGGTAGGAATGTGTGCCTCCCTGTTTATGTACCACATGACCGTGGTGTTGTCTGTCCTTATTAACAGATGTCCTTGTTGGAGGAAGGGTCTGAATGCCTCGATTGCATGCCTCACTGCCAGCATTTCCTTTTGGTTTATGTGCATGCTTAGCTGCCCTTGAGGCCATAGGCCTTGGATACATTTGTCCTCCATGTGTGCTCCCCATCCTCGGTCTGAGGCGTCCGTGGTGATGGTCTGCCTTGTTTTTGGTTTGTTGAAAGGCAACCCTCTGTTGGACTGGCAGGCCTGAGCCCACCACAGGAATTACTTTTGAAGGCATGGAATGATTGGTATCATGGTTTCTAAACTGTGACTGTGTTGAGACCATACACTCCTTAGGTACCATTGTAATTTCCTCATATGCAGCCTGGCATGTGGGATTAAAATTATGCAGGATGCCATGTAACCCAGGGCCTGCAGGACTTTCCTTGCAGTAAGCTGAGTCTGTCTTGTCAGAATCATGAAGTAAACTGGAAGTTGTTTTTGTTTTTCTTCTGTGAGAAAAGCCATCTGGGTGATTGTGTCCAGATCTGCACCCAAAAAGGTTATCTTTTGGGATGGTACTAGTCTTGACTTTTTGATGTGGACTGTGCATCCCAAGGTCTGTAGCAGGTGTATGGCATAGGCAAAGTCCTTTAACAGTTTTTTCTTGTTGTCCGCTTGTATTAGGCAGTCGTCCAGGTATGGACAAATTTGAATTCCCTGAAGTCTGCAATGTGCAATTACTGATGCCAGGCATTTCGTCAATACTCTGGGCGCAGTAGATAAGCCAAAGGGCAATGCTGAGAATTGATAATGCTCTGATCCTGCAAGAAATCGGAGGTGTCTTCTGCAATTTGGTCGGATAGGGACGTGCAGGTATGCCTCCTTGAGATCTAGAGTCACCAGCCAAGACTCCTTGCCCAACATGGGAAGAAGTTGCTGTAGGGTCAGCATTTTGAATTTTGGCACAATGAGATAAGTGTTCAGTGCGAACAGGTCAAGAATAGGCCTCCATTGGTTTTCTTTTCTTGGTACAAGGAATAGTCTGGAGTAAAATCCTTGGCCTTGTTCTGAACATGGTACCTTTTCTATAGCTTTCATCTGAAGTAAATTGCTGATTTGTCTTAAAGCCTCTGCCTTCTGATTTGGTGGAAGGTTTGGCATTCCGCTTCTTTTTGGCAAAGTGTGGAAGTGAAACCTGTATCCTTTGTCTATTATTTGCAATGTCCATGTATCCTTTTTGTAATGCAATGCCATTTTTTTGAGAATAAAGCCAGCTTTCCACCCAAGGGTGCTTCCAATTGATCCCTGGTAGGCGGAATCAGAGTCAAGTCATTGGGTCTGTCCTGTAGTAGTGGTTGTAGGTGTAGCTGTTGCACTACTCCTCTGGTTGGCAGGCTGCCACTGACTGCCTCTGTAGGAGCCCTTAGACTGACCTCTGCCTCTAGGGCGCCTGTTCCTGCCTCTCTGGGCTCTGGTAGAGACTGCAAAGGACCAATTCTTTGTAGGCCAGTTTCTGCTGAACCTCGGTGGTTGAACTTGCAGGAAATCTTTAACTGTTTGCACAGATTTTGCTTTTTCTTCAACCTTTTTTAGAATCTCCTGTGCAGGGGAGCCAAATAAATTTTGTTTCTCCATTGGAGCATCGAGGAGTTTAGCTTTGACATGGTCTGGCAAAGATTGCTCCTTCAGCCAGGCATGCCTACGAATAACTGCCCCAGTCATAGCTGATCTAAATGAAGCCTCCAGTGCATCATAGCCACATTTTAAAAAATGATTACTAACCTATTGAGAGTTATGTACCAAATCCTGAAGGGATTTACGGTCTAAGGGTTCAGGAGAAGAAAGTTTCTTATTCAGTTGATCCAACAAAAACTCTTGGTACTGTATCATATGGAATTGACAGTTTAATGCCCTGGCAGAAAGAGTTGCAGATGTATACACCTTTTTCCCCCATCTCTCTAAAGCTCTAGACTCTCTTTCAGAGGGTAGGGGATTTTTGGCAGTAGCGGCTGCAACCCCTTTAGGGCCCTGAGAAATAGTTTCTGGGTCTGCAGCATGGGCTTTATACAGATGGAAATGAGAATCTGGGACCCTGTAATATCGGTCAGGTTTAGCAGGGGCCGGAGGAAGAGAATCAGGGGCTGTACTGACATCATTGTACACATCATCAATTACATTTAGAACAGGAGGTATAGCTAAGGGCCTATGCTGAGGCAAATGCAAAAAGGTCCTTAATCTTTTTCTAGAATCAGAGAAATCCTGACCTTGCCATTGGAAGTGCTCTCTCATGGAGTGTAAAGTCTCCCCAAAGGAAAATTCTTCAGGAGGGGAGGCCGAAGGGCTAGATTCCTCTGCATCTGAATCCTCATAAGGCGAGTAAGTCCCTTCCTGGTGGTCTGACAAGTCAGATCCATCTGTGGAGTAATCTGAGGAGTAAGGTTCAGAGGGGTCAGTCCTGGGCCTTTTGTCTGGAGGAGGTTGAGAGGCCCTGTCTGGGTGAGGTTGTGAACCCCTAATTAAGGAGATAAGGTCCTCAGCAAGGCTGAGGATCTGTGAACTAGAGGAAGGCCTCTGGGATGTAGATTTGGCAGGCAAAGCTTTTGAAAGTTTGGCAGCTTTAGCCCAGGAAAAGGCCTTAATAGACATAGAAGCTGGGGGCCTAGCTGCCCCATGTGCAGGGGTAGAAATGTCCAAAGGTATGGTGTCGGACAATTCCTGAACACTAGCTTCGGTAGGGAGTTCTGAAGCCGACTCAGCCGGGGCCTCTCGGGCCTCGGTGGTCGGAAGTATGGTTTCGGAAGAAGGAATCGCCGTGGACTCTGTTTCGGCCGAAACAGAGACACTAGCGGTAGGCCTAGCCGTGGTTTCAGCTGAAACCGCGGGCCGCGAGTGTCTATCCTTTTCCTTGCATTTTTTGACCATATGCAAAGTCGGAGTCTCCAACAGCATTTTATAAGCCAAAGCGGCTCCAAAAAATTCCTCTGCAAACTCCGACCGACGTCTAAGAGTTCGTCGGTTGAAGGAGGCACAGGCTAAACAGGCTGATACGTCGTGGTCTGGGCCTAAGCAAGGAAGGCAGTAAGAATGGAAATCCTTATGAAGTATTTGTTTCCCACAAGTTAAACAATTATTTACTTTGTCTGACATCGGCTGAGGCAAGAAAGAGTCCCCAACGGGGTACTTAGCTTTTTTCGAAGTCTTCGGTAGCTGAAATCTCTGGATCTGACCGACCGGCACTTGCGAACAGCTTCTGCTTCGGGCACCGCGCGGCAAGAAAGACTGAAGAAAATGGTGTCGGCTGATGCTTTTATACCCCAGACGCTCTGACGTCAGGGAAAGTGCGACATCAGCCAAAGCCAGACCCAGACTTTGGAATCCGGCCGACCGAAGGGCTGCCTGAGGCAGGACAACCCATATGTTATGACTGCAGATGCATCCTTGAAGGACATCTGGAAAGAAAATCAACTAGAAAACCTTAAGAGAAAACAGTGACTGGGAAGAATGCTGCACCTGTTCATCAAAAAGCAGCCGAAGCTCCAGTTTTTGGTTAAGATGTGGCTTCTGGTAATCTAGAGGAATAAATCAAGCAAATACACTCATATGATTTAAAAAAAAAAACACTTAAAGGGTATATCAACTAAAACAAAGGGCTGGAAAAATAGAAGCTTTACAACCCTATTCAAATGAACTTATAAAACTGCAAAAATCAGAGGTCAAAACAAGCAAAAAAAATGGCTGGCTGACTAGGAGACAAGAAAAAATTATTGTTAGGTATGTTCCCTCTATTAATATGCCTCAGTACAAAAATACAAGTAAAACGAAGAATACAGAGTACACCACCATGATTAAACTACTTAAATCTTAATATGCATAGTTAAAAGCACACTAAAACTCTAACAAGAATTAAAACATGTGAAGCATCCAAACGATAAGCACTTCCGACAGGTTTGCATTCAGACTAACATCATTTATTAATTATTACCCAATTAGTGAACTTCCTTAGGTACATGCCTTGGATACTTCCCATCACAAATCTCTTTCCTTAAAGAGAAACAAGCCTCCGTTTGTAACCAATAGCAAGACTTTTTGCTTCAAAATTGATTTCAAGGGAACCATTACGTTTAAGCCTGGAGGGTGATTAGCTCTTAAATGATTAATCCATCCATTTTCACAAATCTCAGTGCTGTTTTGGATGTCTCCTGCTCTATGTCCTATGGGTAAGGCATTCAATGGCTTTAAAGCTAAAAGTGTGAGTTGGATTAGACATATGAGAGACTAGCACATTTCTCATGTCCTTTTGTCGTATCTCTTGCAAGTGGCATAAAACCCTGTTTTTCAGTCGAACAGTTTTGTCTATGTAGAAACAGGAGCAAAGATGATATGCTAAACAAACAAAGTGGTCACTATTGCAAGTTGCTTTGACACTAAATGTGCATCTCTTGCCTTGCCAGTCATTGAATGAATAAATTATCAATATATTGGCATGCTTTACATCAGCCACATATGTGTTCCTTGTCTCAAGATGCTGGTACTTTTCTTAGGAAAGCCATCTTTGTTGCAAAGGAGTCTTTTTAGTTCTTATTTTTACATGAAAACCTCGGTCGTTCAGCTACGATGCTGTTTACTTTTTCATCTTCAGTTAAAATGGGCCAGAACCTTCTGATGACATCTTATACCTTCTTGTTTTGTATACTGAAAGTAAGAACACAATTTAAAGCATTTGTTCTTTCAAGGTTCCTTTCATTGTGGGGTATATCCAGTGATACATTATCAGTACTGTGTCTTGCAAAATAGGGACATCCTTTAATTCATCTCAGGGTGTTGGGGGTGTATTCTGTAAGATCTTCTCCACTGCAGCCCCTATTTAACAGATGCTCTTGTAGTTGCCTACATTCTTTCTGATAAGTGTGTTATGGACAAATCCAGGATGCATGCTACTTCTATGCAAGAAGTGATTTTTTCCAAGTACTTTTTCTGTGGACATTCATGCTTATTCCACTGGTCCGGTCTAGATGCAGGCATACATCAAGAAAGTTACTCATTTCTTGAGTGTTGAATCGTAAATTTTCAAAACTCTGTGGTGGTTTCAAGACACTCAAAGAAAAACAAGCTGGTCTTCATTGTCATTCCACATAAAAAAACATCATCCACGAAACATCCACAGTACATGATGCGAGTTATCCAAGGCTTAAATGTAATGGTTCCCTTGAAACCCATTTTGAAGTAAAAAGTCTTACTATTGTTTAAAAACAGAGGCTTGTCTCTTTTTATGGAAAGAGATGGGCCGTCTTGTGATGGGAAGCATCCAAGGCGTGTACCTAATGGAAGTTCACGGATTGGGGAATACTTATTTAATAAATGAAATGAAGCACTGGATGTTACAATCTGAAGGTGGAAAACCTGCTGAAAGTGCTTATTGTTTGGATGCTTCACTTGTTTTAATTCTTGTTATACTTTCAGTGTGCTTTCAACTATGCATATTAAAGTTTAAGTGTTTTATTCATGGTGGTGAATTAGAAGTTATGTACTCACCATAACGTTCCATCTGAGTAGGTGTATTCATTTGTCTGCAACCTGTGG
Source organism: Protopterus annectens (assembly GCF_019279795.1). NCBI lineage: Eukaryota > Metazoa > Chordata > Ceratodontiformes > Protopteridae > Protopterus > Protopterus annectens. Next base: position 990,727,888 of record NC_056734.1, on the reverse strand, counting down.
GTTATGGATCCGATATCTGATCCGAACCGGCATGGTTTACCAGCTATGGATCCAAGCTCTCAGCTCCTCCCCTCACCCATAATGCCCTGCTCTACCCTCATGACCTCAGATCGAGTTTGCCAACAGCAAAAACACCCTGAAAAGGGTGACACATAATATGCAGGAAACTGAAAGGCCAGGGGGATAGGAGGGCGGGATGGTTGCAGACAAATGAATACACCTACTCAGATGGAACGTTATGGTGAGTACATAACTTCTAAATCTGAAGTAGGAGATTCATTTGTCTGCAACCTGTGGGACAGAGTCCCCAGCTACCTGAATCTTGGGCGGCCATCATGGAAGGATATTCCCGAGCACCCCCGAGGCAAATGATGCTCTACCGCTAGATGCAAGATCCAACTTATAGTGGGAAATAAAAGTATGAGATGAAGCCCACGTGGCTGCTGCACAAATATCATCTAGAGGAATCCTAGCCTTGAAGGCTGCCGAGGTAGATACTGACCGGGTTGAATGGGCGTACACCCCGGTGCGGGCCTTCCTGAAGCTTGATAAGCCAATAAGATGCACTGTGAAATCCAACGAGACAGAGATACTTTAGAAATTGGCTTGCCCAAATTAAATTTAGCAAAGGAAATAAACAACTGGTCGGATTGCCTATGACCAGCCGTTCTGTTTAGATAAAATCTAAGTTGCCTGTGAACATCTAATGAGTGAAGCTTGTATTCACCTTTGTTTTCATATTTAGGAAAGAAAACAGGGAGGTTAATGGACTGATTAATGTTTGCTTCAGAAGCTACTTTAGGAAGAAAGGACGGGTTGGTCCTGAGGTAAACACGGTCCGGATGAAATACCAAGTAAGGAGGTTTAGCTGATAATGCTTGAAGCTCTGAAACTCTCTTGGCCGATGTAATGGCTACCAAAAAGGCTGTCTTGAAAGACAAGAATTTGAGATCCACCGTAGCCGCTGGTTCGAAGGGGGGGCGGTCAAGGCCTGGAGAACCAAAGAGAGGTCCCAAGGAGGAACCGCTTGTTTTACAGGGGGCCTGAGAAGAAAAGTACCTTTAAGGAAAATTTTACACAACTTGGCTGACATAAGAGGATTAGAGTCATGGCCAACGTGATAATGAGAAATTGCCGCCAGTTGTACTTTGACTGTGGAACTGCTGGCACCATCGTTAAAAAGAGTGGTTAGAAAGTCAAGCACTAAAGGGAGAGGAACCGTGAAAGGATTCAGGCCTTGCCGCTCCGCCCACAAAGAAAACCGTTTCCACTTGCTGCGGTAGACTTTCCTAGTGGACGGTTTATGAGCTGCCACCAGTATTGCCTTAACAGGTGACGAAATACTGGGAGTCCTGATAAAGAGTGGAACTGGAGCAGCCAAGCGGTCAGCTTCAGGTTGTCCAGGTTCGGAGGAGGTATGCAGGATGGGTGGGATATCAGATCCGGAATGGGATCTAGAATCCAAGGAGGATTCACCGAGTGAGACCTTAGAAAGGGGAACCAGATCTGTCGAGGCCAAAACGGAGCAATGAGAATCATTCTGCAACCCACCAGAGAGGCTTTCTGAAGAACTTGGAGCATCAGAGGCAAGGGTGGATAAGCGTAAAGAAGACCGGGTGGCCAAGCATGCACCAGAGCGTCTCTTGGAGAACCTCCTGGAGGGTATCAGAGCGAAAAAACTGTCGCACTTGGTGTTTGAGGGAGAGGCAAAAGATCGCATGAAGGAGTTCCCCACCGTGCGAATATGCGTTCCGCTACTTGAAAATTGAGAGACCACTCGTAAGGGGTCAGAATGGTGCGACAGCTTGTCCGCCAGGATGTTGGACCGACCCGGAATGTACGTTGCTATTAGAAAGCGGTTGGTGGAGATTGCCCATTCCCAAACTCTCATGGCTTCTCGACAAAGGGGGTAAGACCTTGTTCTCCCTTGCTTGTTGATGTACCAGACCACAGACATGTTGTCCGATTGAATCGCAATTGTTCCCAAGGGAAGAAAGTCCTGAAGTGCTAGCAACGCTAAGAGCACTGCTCTTATCTCTAGAACGTTGATATGCAGTAAGGTCTCTATCGTTCCACGTGCCTTGGACGGTCCAGCCCGCAAAATGCCCCCCCCCACCCGAGGCGGGAGGCATCCGTGGTCACCATGGCGAGAGGGGGAGAAGCACAAAATGGGCGGCCTCCGTGGAGATCTGGGGAGTGAAGCCACCACAGGAGGGACCGCTTGCAAGCCTTGCTGATCACAATGGGATGATGCATAGGGAGAGCAAGGTATGACCATTGTACTAAGAGAGTCCACTGGAGGATGCGCATATTGAGCCTGGCAAGAGGAAGAAGTGCTATAGCAGACGCCATGGACCCTAGAGCCCTCAGGACCAAATCCGCCAGAACAGAACTTGAGTGGAGAATGGCCCGCACCTGGAACTGCAGATTTTGAACTCTGTCCGCAGTGAGGAAGGCTCGTAAACTCCTTGTGTCTAACCTGGCCCCTATAAAATCTAAGAGCTGTGTGGGCGCCAGATTGGATTTCTTTGTATTTATTGTAATGCCCAGAAAGGGAGCAAGATGGAGAAAGGAGTCTCGCCAATAGTAGATGCCTTGTTGGGGTAGAAGCCAGTCGTCCAGGTAGGGAAAGACCTGCACCCCTGAAGCCTCAGGTGGGCCGCTACCACTGCTAATACTTTGGTGAACACCCTGGGGCTGTGGTGAGACCAAAGGGAAGGACCCGAACTGGTAGTGACTGGCTCCCAGCCGAAGCGGAGGAACCTCCTGGGCGCCTGTCCATCAGGATGTGGTAGTGCATCTTTGAGGTCTATAGAGCACATCCAGTGATTTTCTCCCAGAAGGGGAAAATAGATTGCAGAGTGACCATTCGGAATTTTTCTTTTGGGACTGCCAGATTCAAGAGAGAAAGGTCTAGAATTGGGCTTAGTTCCCCGTCTTTTGGCACTAAAAGAACCTGGAGTAGAACCCTGATCCGATCTGGTCTGGGGACGGGCTGGATGGCTCTTTTCTTTAGCAGATGGCCAATTTCTGCCAAAGCGCCTCCGTTGACCGGGTGGAACGTCTGGGAGGGACTTCAACTTTGGTAAGTGAAGAAAAGGGATGCGGTATCCTCTGGATATGATTTGGAGAACCCAGCGGTCTGATGTTATGGACTCCCATGCCGCTAGGTGCCCCGAAAAACGTCCCCCGACTGCCTCCAGAGTGGAGCAGCTGGGCAACCCCTCAGGGTTGCTGCGCGGGCCGTTCATAGAAAGGTTCTCTGGACCCGAAGTTCCTGGGAGCCCCTCTGCCTCTAGGGCGGCGTCCTCCCTGTCCTCCTCTGCCACGGAAGGACTGGTTGTCCGGAGCAGGCTGGGACTGCTGCGACTTCCGGAAAGTACAGTTTTGTACCTACCATAAATGTAGATGTCCGAACTGGATAGCATCTGCAGTCATAACAAGTGGGGTTGTCCTGTCGTCAGGCAGCCCTGCAGTCGGCCGGATTCCAAAGTCCGGGTCCGGCTTCGGCTGATGTCGCACTCCACCCGACGTCATCTCTGTTGGTCTTCGGGTATAAAAGCATCAGCCGACGCCATTTTCCTCAGTGTTTCTTGCCCCAGATGCCAGTAGCCCTCTTGCAGGCTAAAATTTGGATAGATGCCAATGTTTCCAAATAGATAGAGGTAAACACAATAAGTATATATGTACATATATACAAACAAATACACCATAAAGACTCCCCAACAGCTAGCTATTAGGTGGGTAAACACCCTAGGAGTACCACAGAGAGTAAGGAGGGTAATCCTGACTGCAGATGCTATCCAGTTCGGACATCTACATTTATGGTAGGTACAAAACTGTACTATGTCCTTCATGGATGCATCTGCAGTCATAACAAGTGGGTAGAATACCATAGCCAACTAGGGGAGGAGGATAAAAGATTATGGTGTGTTTAGGATCCCTTGCAGTACAGCAGTGGCAAACCCTGCTCGGGATCTGGAATATAGAGGCAAATTATAATGCTTGGCAAATGTATGCACGGAGGTCCAAGTAGCCGCCTCAATAATGTCTTTGGTTGCCACTCCTCGTAAGAAGGCTGTGGTAGTGGCTGTTGCTCTTGTAGAATGAGGTCTTATGTTCTGTGGAATTGGTTTTCCATGGAAGGAGTAACAGTATCGTATGCAATTTCCTATCCATTTGGAGATTGTCTGTTTGGAAATAGCTTTTCCTTCCCTTCCTGTTGCATAGGCTACAAAAGTTGGTCAGTCTTTCTGCTATTTTTTGTTCTGTCCAAGTAGTAGCGTAGCTGTCTATGAACATCCAAGGTATGCAGTATTCTTTCCCCTCTGTTTTGTGGGTTGGGAAAGAAGGTAGGTAGGTGGATTGCCTGGTTCAAAGATACTCTGGATACCACCTTGGGCATAAATGTAGGATTAGTCCTCATGGACACTATCTTGGTGGAAGATTAGGAAGGGTTGCACTGCCATTAAGGCCTGTAGTTCTGAAACCCTCCTTGCTGAAGTAATTGCCAGTAGGAAAGCAGTTTTCCATGACAGGTGTTGTAGGTCTGCTGTTGCTGCTGGTTCAAAGGGTGATAGTGTCAACTTTTCTAGCACAAAGTTTAAATCCCAAGCTGGTAATGGTGGTTTCCTTGGAGGTTTTACATTCTTGATTCCTCTGAGGAACTGCCTGAGCAAAGAAAAACAGGTGGATCAAAGCTGTATTCTGCTGAAATAGCTGATGCATGTATCTTGATGGAGGAGTAGGACAGGCCTGAATGAAGAAGTTCGCCAGATACTCCAGAATGTTAGGCATATCTATGTTTGACACATCTTTTCCTCTTCGGTACTCCAAATGACAAACCTTTCCATTTTCCAGCATAGTTCCTTCTTGTTGAAGGTCTGCGTGCTTCAAGAATAATGTCTTTAACTCTTTGAGAAAGTTCTGGATTAGCTGCTGCTATGTGATGTTCCATGCAGTCAGTTGTAGCGTTTTTAGGTTTGGATGTATGATGCTGTAGTTGTTCTGAGTTAACATCAAAGGCATCAGGGGTATTGGCCACATATTGTTCCGAGACATGCTCTTCAGTAGTGGGTACAAGTGTTGTGTTGGCCAGTTTGGGGCTATCAGGATTATCCTTGGACGTTCTTCCTTGATTTTTAGTAGTACCTTGTGTATCAAAGGAAGAGGTGGGAATGCATATGCTGTTAGGCCTTTCCAGTTGGAGAGTGAGTCCACTTTCCATGCTAGTGGATGGAATGTCCTTGTGCAGAATTTTTTGAGCTGGTGATTGAGAGGTGATGCGAATAGGTCTATCTGTGGCATTCCCCATTTCTTTGAGATGGTCTTGAAGATGTCCGGGTGCAGTTTCCATTCGTGGGCATCCGTGGTTCTGCTTAATATGTCTGCTAGAGTATTGTCTTTCCCCGGTACAAATATTGCCTGTAACTGAATGTTGTAGCTGAGTGCCAGGGTCCACAGCTCCAAGGTCATTCTGCATAGGGGGTATGAATGAGTGCCTCCCTGTTTGTTGATGTACCACATGACTGTGGTGTTGTCTGTCCTTATCATCAACTGGGCCTCTTTGAGGAATGGTTTGAACTTTTGGATTGCCAGTTTTACTGCCAGCATTTCTTTTAGATTGATGTGCAGGTGAAGTTGATCCTGTGTCCACAATCCTTGCACGCATTTGTCCAGCATGTGGGCCCCCATCCTAGGTCTGCGTCTGTTGTGATGGTCTGGCTTGGTTGACATCTGCGAAAGGGTAGGCCTGGGTTTGACTGGCATGCCTGAGCCCACCATAGGAACTCCTGTTTTAAGCATGGAATTAGTGGGATTTCTGTTTCTAGACTGTGTCTGTGTTGGGACCATAAATTCTTTAGGTACCACTGCAGTTTCCTCATATGTAGTCTGGCAAATGGGACCAAGATTATGCATGATGCCATGAAGCCCAAGGCCTGCAGAAATTTTCTTGCTGTTAACTTGTTCAGTTTTGTTAGTGCCAAGAAGTAAAGTGGAAGTTCTTTTGTTTTTCTGTAGTCAGGAATGCCATTTGTTGTACTGTGTCCAATTAAGCCCAAGAATGTCCTTGTTTGGGATGGTATCAGCCTTGACTTTTGTAAATTGACTGTGTATCCCAGTCCTTGTAGCAAGTAAATGACCCTTTGTAAATCTGTTGTCAGCTTGCTTTTGTTGTCCCCTTGTAGCAGGCAGTCGTCCAGGTATGGGTAAATTTGAATTCCTGTAGTCTGCAATGGGTTACTGATGCCAGGCATTTTGTGAATACTCTGGGCAGTAGATAAGCCAAAGGGCAATGCTGAGAATTGATAGTGCTCTGATCCTGCAAGAAATCTGAGGTATCTTCTGCAGATTGGTCGAATGGGGACGCAGGTATGCCTCCTTGAGATCTAGAGTTACCAGCCAAGACTCCTTGCCCAGCATGGGAAGAAGTTGCTGTAGGGTCAGCATTTTGAATTTTGGGACAATGATGTATGTATTTAAGGTGGACAGATCGAGAATTGGTCTCCAACTTTTTCCTTTCTTGGAACTAGGAATAGTCTGGAATAGAACCCTTTCCTTGTTCTGCTGTTGGCACTCTTTCCACAGCTCTCATGTTGGCTAACTCCATTATCTGGCGTAGAGCCTCTGTTTTTGATTTGGAGGTAGATTTGGCATTCCTCTTTGACTGGTAAAGTGTGGAAGTGAAACCGTAACCTTGATCTATGGTTTGTAAAATCCACTTGTCTTTTGTTATGTAGTGCCAGTTCTTTGAAAATAAGGTTAACTTTCCGCCTAGAGGAGCTGCTATTTGTTCCCTGGTAGGCGGAGTTAGGATTAAGTCACTGTGGTTGTGCTGATGTAGTGGCTGTGGCCGTGTCTGTGACTCTGTTGTTACCTTGCAACTGTCCCCCTCTGTAGGCACCTCCTCTGGGTTGGTTTCTGCCTCTGGAACGCCTATTCCTGCCCTTTGAAATTTTGTGGAGTCAGGAAAGGACCAATTTTGGCAGGCCAGTTCCTGCTAAACCTTGGGGTTGAACCTGCAAGAAATCTTTAACAGTTTGAACAGATTTTGCCTTTTCTTCCATTTTCTTCATAACCTGCTGGGCAGGTGTACCAAACAAACTTGTCTTGTCCATAGGAGCATCTAGCAACTTGGCTTTAACATGATCCGTAAAGCTTGTTCCTTTAGCCATGCATGCCTTCTTATCACTGTGCCTGTCATGGCTGATCTAAATGAAGCCTCCAGTGCATCATAGCCACATTTTAAGGAATGGTTGCTAACCTGTTGTATGTTATTTACCATCTCTAATACATATTTCTTATCAAGAGATTCATCAGTGGTTAGTTTTTAGTTAACTGATCAAGCATAAACTCTTGGTATTGTATCATGTGAAACTGACAGTTTAAAGCTCTAGCTGAGAGAGTAGCTGAAGTGTAGACCTTTTACCCCATCTGTCTAATGACCTTGCTTCCTTCAGAAGGAATAGGGTTTTAGCTGTGGTCGCTACTGCCTTGGGACCCTGGGATATAGTTTCTGGGTCTGCAAGTGGGGCCTTGTAAAGGTGGTGATGAGTATCTGGCACCCTGTAAAATCTGTCTGGTTTGGCAGGGGCTGGGGTAAAGAATCTGAGCGAGCAAACATCATTAAAAGCATCATCCACCACAGATAGAACAGGAGGTATAGCTAAGGGCCTGTGCTGTGGGAGGTGCAGAAAGGTTCTAAGTCTTTTCTGGAGTCTGAAAATCCTGTTGCTGCCATTGGAACTGTTCTGCATGGCATGCAAGGTTTCCCCAAAGGAGAATTCTTCTGGTGGGAAGCAGCAGGAATGGATTCTTCAGCATCAGAATCTTCAAAATTGGAGAAGGGAGCCTCTGGCTGGTCAGTTATGTCTGATTCATCAGCAGAATCATCAGAAGACACTGGCTCAGGGGCTCTGCCCTAGGTCTCTTCTCTGGGGCTGAGAGGCCCTGTCTGGGTGAGATTGAGATCCTCTAATTAAAGAAATTAAATCTTCTGCCAAAGAAAGCATTTGAGAACTAGAAGAGGGCCTGGATGTGGGGGGTTTAACAGGCACTGATTTAGTAGTCTTGGCTGCTTTAGCCCTGGAAGGCCTTAATGGACATGGCTGCTGGAGGCCTAGCAGCACCACGTGCTGGGGTAGAGACATCCAAGGGATGGTGTCTGATAAGTCAACCACCGTAGTGGGTAAAATTCTGAGGTCGATTCAAGAGTTGTAGCAGGGGCCTCAGTAGTAAGAATAGGTTCAGCTGTGCTTAGATCAGTTTTTTGCTTTACCGTGGTTTCGCCAAAACCTGTCGGTCTTTATCTTTGCGTTTTGAAGACTGGGTAGTCGGAGGATCCGACGGCATAATGTCAAAATCAGTACCGAAAACTGTTCTGCAAACTCCGACCGGCGCCGGTAAGGTTGAAATAGGCACAGGCCAACAGGCTGCTACTGCCGCGGGCTGGGCCTAAACAAGGCAGACAGTAAGAGTGGAAATCTTTATGAGGTATTTGTTTCCCACAGGTTAAACAATTGTTAACTTTTTCTGACATCGGCTGAGGCAAGAAAGAGTCCCAGAAGTCTTGAAGTAGTATTCGGTAGAAGTAATCTCTGGATCCGACAGGCACTTGCGAACAGCTTCTGGCGCCACGCGGCAAGAAAGACTGAGGAAAATGGCGCCGGCTGATGCTTTTATACCAAGACCAACAGAGATGACGTCGGGTGAGTGCGACATCAGCGAAGCCGGACCCGACTTTGGAAATCTGCCGACTGCAGGGCTGCCTGACGACAGGACAACCCCACTTGTTATGACTGCAGATGCATCCATGAAGGACATCCACATCTTCTTCTGACCCTTTTGGTTCCTAGAGTAGGGCCTCTGGGGTGCAGAGAAGCGGATTGCGACGGCAGACAGCGTCTTCCCGTCCTTCTCGCTCTGGGTCAATGTTTCGTGAACGGTTTTGCCAAAGAGGGCAGAACCATCAAAAGGGGCGTTCACAAACGACGCTTTGAAGGGCTCAGAAAAATCGCAGTGACGGAGCCAGGCCTGACGTCTAGTGACTAGGCCTGCCCCTGCGGCTCTAGCGGCGCCTTCCATAGCATGGGAGAGTAGCCGCATAGAGGTATTAGTAACTGATCTAAGAGTGGCCATGCGGGTGGAGTGCAGCATCCTGTCCTCCTCAGACATGGACTCTGGGGGAGATGCAGCGTATTCTTTAATGAGATCTCGCTGCATCCTAATGACGTGTGCCAGGTAGTTCAGCGCCCTTACCGAGAAGGTCACTGAACTAAACATCCGCTTCCTCAAGCGGTCCATCATCCGAGACTCCTTGCTCGGGGGATGGACTGAGGGACTCTCCTGAGCAAGTTCCCTCTTGGTGGCCGCCGCCGTCAACATGGCATCTACTGGAGGCCCCTTACTCCAATGGGCACGGTCGGACGGTGGGCTGAGGATCCTATTGGGCCTCTTGGGGATTGGCTCCACGGTGTCCGGTTCCTTCCACGCCCTGGTGGTAATGAGGTCCACCAGAGGGTCGGCAGGAGGGGACACCCAAGAGGTAGACGGGCCCGCTTCAAATGCCTCCAAGAACACGGACTCGTCCGAGGAAGACTTGGGGGCAGACCACCCCCCCCCCTTATACAGAGCATTTCCATGATGTCCCCAAATGAGACATCCTCGGGGTGACCTTGGGAGCCTTCCCTTCCTCCAAGTCAGTGTCTTCCGTGAGAGACTCGGGGAGTCAATGTGCCTCCTTTTGCAGTATGCTTGCGAGGAACATCCTCTGGGGGCCTCTCAGAGGACTCCTCGCAAGCAGCAACCTGTTCCATTGGAGCAGCTTGGGGCACAGAAGCGGGCTGTCCCAAGGGCCGGATGGTGGAAGCCTGGCCCAGTGCAGAGGAGCGGACGGAGCCGAAACAAGTGCCGGGGTCCGGAGACCCTCAACAGGGCCCTCTCCACTACATTAAACGAAGGGAGCCGACCTCGACCAAAGGATCCGACAATCTGCTCCCCTCGATCCGAAGAGTGGATCGGAGCCGCGCGCCGGATCCGAAGGACAGTGCGCCTGACACAGACGGCGCCGGGAGCACTGATCCCCGGATCCGAGGCTCGGATCCAGGCTCAGAGGTCGGATCCGATGCACTCGAGGGCAGGGTCGGATCCGGCAAGTACTATCGGCGCCACCCACCCGATCCGGCTGCTCGGCTCAGCTGCTCGAACCCGGATAGCGGGTCGGAGAAGGAGCAATCGGTTTGAAAAGGGTGTTGAGCTCCCCAGAGGGAGGCAAGAGCACTCCCATCTGCATCTGGGCCTGGATGAACCTTCTCATCATCCGGTCCAGATCAGCATCCGAGCTATCGTGGATCTCGACGAGGCTACCGAGGTAGGCCTGGAGTGCCTCCTCGATAGCCTCGACGGAGATCGGGTCTCCTCCTCAGGTCCCGTGAAAACACACTGGAGACCGGAGCCGAGAAGGAGGAGACCGAGCCGACAATGGAGCCGACCCTGAGCCGGGAGAAGCCGCTTGGCTGGCGGGGCGAAACAGAGGTCTCGGCCGCGCTTATGGTGCTTCTCCTCCGTCCTTTCTTAGCATCCCTCTCCTCCAACCAGAAGCGGGAGGTTGAGTCCCAGGAGGAGGAAGGTGCAGAAGGAATAACCGTGGTACGGTTACTCCCGAAGGAGCGGAGGTCGAGCGAGTCCGGTGAAAAGGCCCGCCAAAACAAGCTTGGACCTCCGCTCCTTCAATGCCCTGGGGTTGAACCCTGCACAAATGGAACATCCAGATGTGAGGTGTTCAACCCCAGGCATCTAACACCGAGTGTGGCCATCAGCTGGGGAAAGCTTATGGCCACACTCTGAGCATTTAGAAAAGATAGATTTGGGTTGCTCTGCCATCCCAATCTAACACAGTAGTTACTAAAACTAAAAGTAACTAAACAAAAAATACACTCACAGGCCCAACACACACACACTACGCTAACAGCGAGGGGAGGGATATAACTTTTAGATTAACTCTAAAAAAGTAAATATACCAAAGGGGAAACCTACACTTTCACACAAAAAACCAATAAAAACTTTTAAATTTTGAAATTTAACACTAAAAACTAGCACTTAGCTTGAGAGCTTGAGAAACAATCCAGTCACCATGCGCGGCAAACGAGATCTGAGGTCATGAGGGTAGAGCAGGGCATTATGGGTGAGGGGAGGAGCTGAGAGCTTGGATCCATAGCTGGTAAACCATGCCGGTTCGGATCAGATATCGGATCCATAACCCACAGGTTGCAGACAAATTAATCTCCTACTTCAGATCTCAGTATTCTTCGTTTTACTTGCATTTTGCCCCGAGATACCTTTAGTAGTGGGAACTTATCTAAAGATAATTACTTACATTTTGTAATCATTACACATGGCTGACAGCAATTCAATGATGGAAAACAGAATCGGAAAGAACAAATGAAAACTTTTTCTGAGTTTTTAGATAAGCAGTTAAACCCACTCAAACTGAATTTGGAAAATGAGAATGTTGAAGTTGTAGACCTAACTGCTAATAGGGAGAAGTTTGACAAAAGTATTTAAAGAGGCGGAAAACGCTGCCTACCATCTGAAAAGACTACAGTAGCAGCGTTTCCACCTGGAAGCGTGCATTCACCATAGAGTGGTTCCAAGAGGAATGAGGGTGTAGTGTTTTCCCAGCTACGCAAACACCTATCCAGATCTGTTAGCCAAATGGCAGGCAATTAACCTTGAAACGAGTTTCAGCTATTTATAATTACTCTGACTATTTTAAACCGGAAGAGTCAACAATAGCGGAGTTGATAAAACTAAACAAATGGAACTGACCACCGGTAGTTGTATCCAGAAACTGGACACATTACAGTATAAGAACATTTATGAGAGTAAATTAAAGGGACAGAAAAATAAAAAGATGGCACGAGACTCTCAAGGTTTCAGGAACGGATACATTTTTGAATGGCCAAGGGAGGAAAGAGCGACTCAAAGGCAAGGAAGACTACTTTTAAAAAGCAATTCTAACAGAGCCAATACTGGATATACCATGGAAGTTGATTAATGGATCTAAAAGTAAGACTATAACAATGTTGTAACATGCATAGAAAATTAAGCACAAACTAGCACCTCCACATCTTTTGTTTCTACAAATAGTTCATAGCTCATCTCATGTGAATACAGGATTAATTACTGGTACTTCAGTAAGACACCCGACCTAAAGGAGGAGTCACCTTCTCTCTTTTCCTTACCACCTTATGTTTTTTATAAAGGAAAACCTAAACAAAAATATGAGATAAGCAAGTCAGGACAGGTAAAGGAAAAAGTTCAACCACCAAAAGGTTTAGAACAGAGTCTAGTGGTGAACACATCACAGAAACTACCAAGTCATGAAGTTATTCCAGTTTTGGAAAAAGGTTTAACTTTCATTCCTTCAATAAGAACTAATCTGGATGAAATTGTTACAGATGTCAAACTTTTTGCCAGGAATGTTACTTTAAAGACAATTTTTGGCAATGCTAATAAGCCTCCAATACATTCACTTAACAAACGTACATATGTACCTGTCAACCACCCTGCTGTGGATTTTATTTGTTCATTTATGTGAAAATGAGGTAGCGAAACTAAGGGAAGAAAAAAAAAATCTTGGTCATTTCTACAATTTGATATACCAGGAAAGAGAATTAGAAGTTATGTACTCACCATAACGTTCCATCTGAGTAGGTGACTTCATTCGGATGCAACCTGTGGGTATCGGATCCGACCTCGGATACGAGCCGGCAATTCAAAAGCTTAGGCTCCGAGCTCCTAGCTCCTCCCTCTTACCCATAACCCCTTGCCAAGCCCTGACTGACCTCAGATTGAGTTTGCCTCAAAATACTGACAACAGTACACTAAAACAGCATAAATACTCGCTCTATAAAGGTCAGGGGGATGGAGGGGGGGATGGTTGCATCCGAATTAAGTCACCTACTCAGATGGAACGTTATGGTGAGTACATAACTTCTAAATCTGAAGTAGGCAGACTTCATTCGTCTGCAACCTGTGGGACAGAGTCCCTAGCTACCTGAATCTTGGGCGGCCGTCATGGAAGGATGTTCCGGAGCACCGCTGAGCCAAAGGATGCTCTTCCTCTAGAAACATCCACCTTGTAATGAGAAATAAAAGTATGAGGCGAGGCCCAAGTAGCTGCCGCAGATATCATCCAATGATACACGGGACTTAAAGGCGGCTGATGTGGAAACTGCCCTAGTAGAATGAGCCGTAACCCTCTGAGGAGCAGGTCTGCCTGAAGTGTCATATGCCTGCAAAATGCAATTAGCAATCCACTTAGATAGTGTGACTTTAGATACTGCTTTACCCAGAGCAAATTTAGCAAAGGAGATGAACAGCTGATCTGATTTCCTGTGGCCAGCTGTTCTGTTAATATAAAAACGTAATTGTCTATGAACATCCAAGGAATGCAATTTGTATTCTCCTTTGTTTGAGTACTTGGGAAAAAACACAGGTAAATTGATTGACTGGTTAATATTGGATTCAGAAGAGACCTTCGGAAGAAAAGAAGGATTGGTCCTGAGGCACACCCTATCAGGGAAGAAAGAAAGGTAAGGCGGTTTGAGGAACAGAGCCTGAAGCTCAGACACTCTTCTGGCTGAAGTGATAGCTACCAGGAAGGCAGTCTTCCAGGAAAGGTACTTTAAATCAGTAGAAGCTGCAGGCTGCAAGGGAGGAGCAGTAAGGGCTTGCAGGACTAAAGACAACTGCCAGCGTGGTACAACCTCCTTGACTGGGGGCCTCAAGAAAAACTCGTTTGAGAAATGTATTGCATAATTTCGCCGTCATAAGGGGAGCTGTGTCATGACCAATGTGATAATGCGAGATAGCTGCCAATTGTACCTTAATCGTGGAAGAACTAGCCCCTTGATGAAAGAGGTCTGTTAGAAAATCCAGCACCGCTGACATAGGTGCCGAGAAAGGATCCAAAGTTCTCTGTACTGCCCATATAGAGAATCTCTTCCATTTACTCCGATAAACCTGCCTGGTGGAAGGTTTATGAGCTGTCACTAAAATGGCCTTGACCGGTGATGAGATACCGGGAGTCCTAATTAACGATGGAACTGGAGCAGCCAAGCTGTCAACTTCAGGGTCCGCAGATTGGGAACTGACATTCCCAAAGGGTGAGAGATGAGATCCGAAATTGGATCCAGAATCCATGGTGGATTGATTTTGTGAGACCATACAAGGGAACCAAGGTTGTCGAGGCCAGAATGGGGCAATGAGAATCATTCTGCTCCCCAAACTGTTGGCTTTCTGCAGAAGCCTCTGCATCAGAGGAAGTGGAGGGTAGGCATAAAGGAGACCGGGAGGCCAAGCATGCACCAGAGCATCTCTCGGGAACTCCCCTGGTGGGGGAAGCAGAGCGAAGAAATTGTCACATTTGGCGTTTGAGGGAGAGGCAAAAAGATCGCAACAGGGTTGCCCCCAAACAGCAAAAATCTTCTTCGCTACTTGAGGATTGAGAGACCACTCGTGTGGAGAAAGGATGGTGCGACTGAGCTTGTCCGCAAGGATGTTGGACTTTCCCGGAATGTGTTGCTACCAGAAAGCGTTTGGTGGAAATTGCCCATTCCCAGACTCTCATGGCCTCTCGACAAAGGGGGTAAGACCTGGTTCCCTCCTGTTTGTTGATATACCAGACTACCAACATGTTGTCTGTCTGAATCGCAATAGTCCCTGAAGGAAGAACGTGGTGAAGTGCTTGCAACGCTAGGAGCACCGCTCTCATTTCCAGGACATTTATATGCAATGAAGTCTCTGTGGGATTCCACGTGCCTTGGACAATCTTTCCCGCAGAATGCCCCCACCCGAGGCAAGAAGCGTCCGTGGTCACTGTGGCTCGGGAAATGCAGCGCAAAAGGTCTCCTGCCAGGGCTCCGGAGAAAGAAGCCACCAAAGAAGGGAGTCCCTGCACGCTCTGCTGACCGCAATCGGAGCGTTTAGAGAAGAACAAAGAGGGGACCACTGAACTTGAAGGGTCCATTGAAGAACCCGCATGCGTAAACGGGCATGAATGAGAAGCGGAATAGCTGCCGCCATAGAACCTAGGGCCCTCAGGACCGAAGCTGCAGTTGGAGATGGTTGCAGGATCGCTGTCACATGACACTTCAGGCTGGCAATACGGTCTGGGGTGAGGAAGGCTCGCATTGATCTGGTGTTTAGTCTTCCTCCTATGAAATCTATAACTTGTGCGAGGTTCAGAAAAGATTTCTCCCAGTTGATCGTGATGCCCAGCCTTGGTGCTAGTTGAAGAAAGTAATCCCTGGCTGAGCACAGAAGATGCCTTGATGATGCCGTCAGGAGCCAGTCGTCCAGGTACGGAAAGACCTGTAATCCCTGGAGCCTCAGGTGGGCCGCTACCACCGCTAGCACCTTGGTAAACACCCTGGGGGCTGAGGTGAGACCAAAGGGGAGGACCCTGAACTGATAATGACTGGCTCCCAGCCGGAAGCGAAGAAACCTCCTGGATCGTCTGTCCATCCGAATGTGGTAGTACGCGTCCTTGAGGTCTATGGAGCACATCCAGTCGTTCTCCTCAAGAGGGAAGTATAGATTGCAGGGTGACCATCCGGAACTTTTGCTTGGTTACTGACAGGTTCAGCTGGGAAAGGTCTAAGATTGGTCTTAAGTCCCCGCCTTCTTTGGCACCAAAAGAACCTGGAGTAAAACCCTAATCCGGTTTGATCTCGGGATGCGCTGGATGGCTCTTTTTGTAGCAGCTGTTCGATTTCGATAGCTGCCGCCCTTTGGTCGGGTGGAACATCTGGGAGGCTGCGAGATTTGGGAACCTTGAATAGGGTATTGAATATCCTCTGGATATGACTCAAGCACCCAACTGTCTGTTGTTATGGACTCCCAAGAAGTCAGGTGCCTCGAAACCGCCCGACTGCCTCCAGAGACGGACAGCCGGGCAACCCTTCAGGGCTGCTGCGTGGGTCTATCAGAGAAAGGTTCTCTGGACCCAAAGTTGCCAGGAGCCCCTGCCTCTAGCACGACCTCCCGTCCTCCTCTGCCACGGAAGGACTGGTTGTCCGGAGCAGGTTGGGACTACTGCAACTTCCGGAACCACATCTTCTTCTGTCCCTTTGGTTCTTAGAGAAGGACCTCTGGGGAGCTGAGAAGCGGACTCCGACTGCAGACAGCGTCTTCCCGTCCTTTTCGCTCTGGACTAATGTCTCGCGAACAGTCTTGCCAAACAAGGCAGAACCATCGAAGGGGGCATTCGCGAAGGTCGCCTTGAAGGGCTCTGCAAAATCACAATGGCGGAGCCAGGCCTGTCGCCTCATGACTAGGCCTGCTCCGCTGGCTCTAGCGGCTCCCTCAGTAGCATGAGAAAGTAGCCGCATAGATGTATTGGAAACTGATCTGAGAGTGGCCATTCGGGTGGAGTAAACCTGTTTATCCTCACTCGAGATGGACTCCGGGGGAGATGCAGCGTATTCTTTAATCAGATCCCGCTGCATCCTAATGACATGTGCCATGTAGTTCAGCGCTCTCAAGGAGAAGGTTGCTGAACTAAAAACTTGCTTCCCAATGCGATCCATCGAACGGGACTCCTTGCCCAGAGGATGCATGGAGGGACTCTCCTGGGCCAATTCCCTCTTCGTGGCTGCAGCCATCATCATGGCATCTACTGGGGGACCCTTACTCCAGTGGGTGCAGTCCGACGGAGGGGACAAAATGCGGTCCGGGCGCTTAGGGATAGGCTCAATGGTGTACGGATCCTTCCACGCCCTGATGGAAATAAGATCCACCAGGGGTCAGCAGAAGGGACACCCAAGAGGTAGAAGGGCCCGCCTCGAATGCCTCCAAGAACACAGACTCGTCCGAAGAAGCCTTGGGGCAGACCACCCCCTGATCCTTAACATCTCCATGATGTCTCCAAATGAGACGTCCTCAGGGGTGACCTAGGGAGCCTTCCCTTCATCCAAGTCTGTGTCTTCAGTGACGGACTCAGGGGAGTCCATGTGCCTCCTCTTGCACTTACGCTTCCGAGGTACTTCATCGGGGCTGTCCGAGGAGTACTCTTCAGCAGTTGGATGTTCCAAGGGAACCACTTGGGACATCGAGGCGGGCTGTCCCTGGGACCGGCTGGTGGGGCCTGGCCCAACTGCAATGGAGTGCGGGATGGAGCAGTGGCAGGGACCGGGGTCCGGATGTCCTCGACAGTGCCCTTTCCACAATGTCGAAAGCAGAGGGAAGCCAGCTTCTAAGCCCCGAGCCGAGCCCCACTCGGGTCCGACGACGGATCTGAGTCGAGCCGAAACCATCGGTTCCGAGAGGCCGTGTGCTCCGACCTGGACGGAGCCGAAGACACACCAGCTCCCTCGGATCCGAGGCTCGCCTCGGCTCGAGAGGTCGGGTCCGGCACCAAGCACGCAAGGGATGGGACGGACCCGAGGGGCGCCGACCCATCGGATGCGACCCACCCCGGATCCAAATCTGCCCGGCGCCGACAGCCCGAACCCGTGGTATGGGTCGGAGAAGGAGCCAAGGGGAAAAGGGGTCAAGCCCCTCCCAGATGGGGGGCTAGGAGCACTCCCATTTGCATTTGGGCCTGGATGAATTTCCTCATCATCCGTCCATATCAGCTTCACTCATAGAAAAAGTTGACCTAGTGGAGGCCACCAAGCGGACCTAGAGAGCCGCCTCGAGACCTCCTGGAAGGGCTAGCCTCCTCCTCCTCGGGTCCAGGAGAGAACCGAGGGAGTGGAGCCGAGGAGGAGGAAAGCTAGAAGGCACAGGGGAGGCCCGCTTAGATGGAGGAGCCGAACTGGAAGTTTCGCTCTTCGTGGTGCCTCTCCTGTGCCTCTCCTGTCTTTCCTTAGAGATTCCTTCCTCCGGCAACTTAGAGGGAGGTTGAGTCCCAGCCGGAGGGAGAACTCACAGCAACAGGTTGCTGAGTGGAAGGGCAGAGGCGGCGGTATCTGGAGGTAAAAGACCCGCCAGCACCAACTTCGACCTCCGCTCCTTCAAAGCCCGGGGGTTGAACCCTGCACAAATGGTACAACCAGATGACAGGTGTTCAACCCCCAAGATGAAAGCACCGAGTGTGGCCATCCGCTGGGGACAGCTTATGGCCACACTCGGTACATTTCGAGAACACAGCCTTATGGGCTTCAGACATCGCAACCCTAAGGCCTAACACAGAACACACACAAACAAACTACGCAAAACCCGAGAAATTTAAAATAAAAGAGAGAGGAAAGCCTAAACACACTCAACACTAACTATATCAAGAAAGAAAATAAAGATTTTTAAAACTTTTTTAGTCAAAAAATTAGTTCTTATCTTCACCAACGCCAGGAGCTCTGGAATTCCGTAGCTACTTGAAAAGCGGCAAACGAAATCTGAGGTCAGTCAGGGCTTGGCAAGGGGTTATGGGTAAGAGGGAGGAGCTAGGAGCTCGGAGCCTAAGCTTTTGAATTGCCGGCTCGGATCCGAGGTCGGATCCGATACCCACAGGTTGCAGACGAATGAAGTCTGCCTACTTCAGATGTTTTATTTGAATTGAAGTCAAGTGACAACCTAGTCATCACACCTGCTGATAAAGGAGGAGCTATTGTAGTAATGGAGACTGCTTGGTACAGGAATAGGATGCATGATTTACTAAATGATGTGGGAACATATAAAATTATTAAAAATACATTAGACGGGATGGTTAGAAATCTACAGAATACACTGAATGATTTGCTTCTGGAAAGATGCATCACCAAAGAACTGTTTGACTTCTTTGAGACAACAAATCCCACTATTCCAGCCATAAGTGGCTTGCCAAAGATACGCAAGAGCTTTGAAAACCCTCCATTATGACCCATAGATGCAGGGAGAGGCTGGGTGACTAGGCCCCTGTCTATACATGTTGAGAATGAGCTAAAAAAGCTACCAGAAGCCAAAACTGTAATTAAGGATTCAAGGAGCTTTCTAATGGGTTTTTCTAGGAGAACGAAAGATGTGGATAGTATGGCCGATTTGATACTAATAAAAATGGATGTAAATCTATTTACAGTGATACCTCACCCCTAAGGCATTGAAGCAGTTACAGATTTTTATCTTCACTGGGACTGAATTCCAACTTAATATGCTCCTTATTGGAATGAATTCTAGAAAAAACTATATATTCTAATATGGTAGCACTTATTATTGTCAAGTATGGGGAGTTGCTATGGGCACGCTACGTGCCAATAGTTATCTGAATATAGTATTGGCACAACGGGAATCTGTACATGTCCTGTGCGACACTAACCCTTGGATGACACACATGCACTATGGACGTTTTGTGGATATTTTTATTCTATGGAATGGGAATGAAGACCAGATTAAGTCCATCTCTGAGTATCTTGAAACCACCACAGAGTTTTTGAAATTTACGGTTCAACACTCAAAGATTGAGACTTTGATATATGCCGGCAACTAGACTGGACCAATGGAATAAGCACAAACGTCCACAGAAAAAGTACTTGGAAAAATCACTTCTTGCAAAGTAGCAGCATGCATCTTGGATTTGTCCATAGAAATAATATAAGAGAATCAGCTTACACGGACTTCTAGATTATGTACTAATGAACACACTTTCCAGAAAGAATATAGGAAACAAGAACATCTGTTAAATAGGGGCTACAACAGAGATGACCTGACAGAACATACCCCAATACTCCGAGACAAACTAAAGGACTTCCCTATTTTGCAAGACAATGATAATGTATCACTGGATATACCCCACAATGAAAGGAACCTTGAAAGAACAAAAAATTTAAACTGTGCTCTTATTTTCAGTACAGATAACAAGAAGTATGTGATGTCATCAGAAGGTTCTGGCCCACTTTAACTGAAGATGAAAAAATAAAAAACATTGTAAACTACCAAGGTTTTCATTTAAAAAGACGATTAACATCAAGACTGCTTTGCAACAAAAATGGCTTTCCTAAGAAAAATACCAGCATCTTGAGACTTGGATCTCATAAATGTGGGAGATGTAAAGCCTGCCAAAATACTGATAAAAGCAACTTTTTTATTCATCCAACAGGCAAGAGATGCACATTTAATGTCAAAGCAACTTGCAACAGTGAGTACTTAATTTAGCATGTTGTCACCTTTGCTCCCGTTTCTATATAGGCAAAACTGATCGACTGAAAAAAAGGGTTTTACACCACTTGCGAGATATTCAACAAAAAGACATAAAAATGCACCAGTCTCTCATATTACGTCTAATCCAACCCACACTTTTAGCTTTAAAGTCACTGAATGCCTGCCCACAGGACAGAGCAGGAGACATCCAAAACAGTGAGATTTGTGAAATTGGATGGATTAATAATTTAAGAGCTAATCGCCCTCCGGGATTAAATGTAATGGTTCCCTTGAAACTCATTTTCAAGCAAAAATGTCTTACTATTGGTTAAAAATGGAGGCTTGTCTTTGTGGAAAGAGACTGGCCATTTTGTGACAGAAAGGATCCAAGGTGTGTACCTAAGGAAGTTCACCGATTGGTGAATACTTATTGAATACATGAAATGAAGCACAGGAAGTTACAGTCTGAAGGAAAACCTTCCAAAAGAGCTTATCGTTTGGATGCTTAACTTGTTTCAATTCTTGTTTCAGTTTTAGTGTGCTTTTAACTAAACATATTACAGTTTAAGTTCTTTAAATCACATTTTTGTTTCAGTATTCTTCGTTTTACTCAAGAAAACATGGAAGACTTGGAGGACAGAGCATGGTGGGAAAACCTAAGATTTTCTGCTGTACCAGAGAAACTGAAAGCAATAGACTGCATTAATTTTAAGAAAGCACAAACAACTGGATTTGTATTCCACAGCAGGATTTGTTCACTGAAAAGGCAGTGTGTGTGTATGCTCCAAACATGCACTTGAGAAAGTATTATGCAATCTTACCATAAGAAAGAAAATTGTGGCAGAAGGGCAAAGTATTAAAAACAGGAAACAGCAATGTTTGGGGAAAATGACGATTCATTGTACACAAGTAGAAAAGAGGAGAAGCAAATTTATCCCAGCAATCAAGGAATGTCGAGAAACAGGTGTGAGACTCAAATTGCTGTACCCAGCTGTCTTCAGAACATTTTTCCTGGAGGATAAAAGTTGTTTTTGATGCAGAACAGGATAAGGGAATACAAAAAAGTTTGCCCAGGAAAAAAAAAACAGCCAAACAGAAGGGGACTTAGCTTCTCATTCTTTTATAATTGTGAAAAAATACAATGCATGACAGATGGAAAAAGCAGAAGAGCTGTGAAGAACTATCAGGAGTACCCTGGACTTGAACAAGATTCTGGGTTTGGGAGATGGAGATTAACAGGAAGATGACCAGCAACAGTCAAGTTAGTGAATAAATGAGAAACTAAAAAGCATCGATCACATTTGTGAAACATGGATTTACAAGAAAAAAGGAAAGACTACTTTCATTGACTCGGTTCAACTTGTGGGGGACACCAAGGAGAAGGGAAAATAACCAAGTAAAACAATTTTGTTCTCAACAGTATTTATATAAAATATTTCATGATATAAACAGCATGTCGTATAGTAAACTACTTTCAGTAATTGCTGTGTGTGCTAAAATTGCCAAATTAAATGAGTACCTTTTTTTCTTCTTTTTTATTTTTAAGAAATGTAGGAAATGTTAAAAGAAGAAAGGCTGGAGAAAAGCATGTTGAAGTTAATATGCTGTATTCCTGCGTTGTTGAGGTGGGAATGTGGTGCAAGTGTACAGATTATAACCTACGTAAAGCAGATAAAACTTTCTTAGTTTTGCATAGGTGAATTGCCTACATTAAGGTCCTTGGTTTAATTCATTTATTAATCTGACAATTGTTTACTGGGAAAGTCCGACTGGGCCAGAAAGTAACCATTTTCAAACGGAGGAACAGGAAGTAAAGCTCCGCAATCCCAATCTTGCAAAAAACAATCACAGATATTTTACATCACAAAAGCATCACATATATAATGAAAAAGGAAAAGCCCTGTTTGCTGAGTGATGGAGCAAACACAAAAGTCCAATGTAAAAGAAAAAAATGTTCCAAACACTAAAACCAAGGTGAAGCCAAAATCCAATAAAAATCGAAGAAACCAAATAAAAGTTCCACAGAAACCTTTATTGCATAGGTAAGCGCTTTCGCAATCTCTCCTGGTTGCTTCCTCAGACCAAAACAAACATGCTTAAAAACAATCCCCTTTTTATAATATACATCACACAAGACCCACCAATCCCCGTGGAGAATACAAGACTCCAATGCTTTCCAGATTCAAAGAGATACACACACCTTTAAATCAGATAAAAACATATATATAGAAAATGCATATAAAAACACATGTAGAAATTACATATAAAAAACACAAAGTGTGTATAAACAATATATAAAAATGTGTGTAAAAAGCCTAAATGCACTGTAAAGCATGCTTGCATGTCCTATTTGAAACATAACCCTAGTTCCAGAGCACAGCAGATTGCTTCATACTACTTTCTTCTTAAGTTTCCTGTTCTTCAGAACAGGTTTAAGGGATATATAATCAATCATTCAGCCCCGGTGATTTATGTGCAGCCAGTGTCAAAATCCATCCAAGTTCTTTCTGTTCAGTTCTATTACTTAAATCCCCACCTCTCATATTTTCTACTAAAATGTCTATAACGGAGGAATTAAAATAATGGTTCTCCCCCTGCTGCAACATATGCTTGGCTATTGCACTATGTTCCTGCCCTCTCCTAAAACAGTAGAAGTGATCCCATATCTGTTCTGAGGCATCTGTTGGTTTTCCCAACATAGAAAGCGTCACAGCATACACAGTGGGCTAAATATATCACATCCTTAGTTTCAGTCCCCCATGGCACTAAATTTATATGATTTCCATGTTATGGGGTGTACAAATAATCTGTTGGTTTTAATGTACTGACAGAATGCACACTTGTTGCATCTCACTATCCCATAGGTCACCAGAGGGGAATGTTCCATCCTTTCTTTATAGCAAAGCATTCCTCAGAGTGATTTACTGTTTTTATATGTAAACTTCGGCCTATCACCTACTATCTTACTGACCTGATCATCTGTACCTAGAATATGCCAATTCCTATACACTATATTCTTAATCAGATGTGTATCTGTTGAATGTGTCATGTTATACCTCAAAACGTGTGTGCCACCTATCCTTTTCTCAGAGGTTAGATTATCTCTAGCCGGACTGGAGAAGTATGGTTTCCCTATATTGTCTCTCTGACTTTTGGCTGTTTGACAAGCCTCCTCTATCTCTTTTTTGGGGTAACCTCTCATTGCAAACTCATCCCTCAAAGTTGCCAAACTGATCTCAAAATCCTGGTTCCTGGCATGTAACCTGGACATGCGCACAGCCTGATTCTTAACAACATTCTTAAAGATGTGGGGTGGATGCATACTTTTATGGTGAACATAACTGTTATGGTAACATTCCTTCCTATGCATGCTAGTGTATATATTTCCAGTTGTCGTTTCCCTTATAACTTTAATATCCAAGACGTCAACGCTAGTCCTAGAACTATTGACAGTGAAGTTCAAAAATAACGTACTATTATTCAGATGTTCAATAAACGCATGTAACCTTTCTTCAGTAACACCCCATAGAAGAAACAAATCATCCACAAAACGCCGGAAAAATAATATATTCCTACTGAAATCATTATTCATCATGAAGCATTGTTCCCACTGTGCCATTACTATGTTTGCATAACTGTTAGCTGTTGGGGTCCCCGTGGCAGCCCCTGATGTTTGCAAAAAAAATACCTTGTTTCAAATGTGAAAACATTAAATTCTAAAATTAATTCAAGTAGGAAACAAATTAAATCAATCTTTTCCACAGCTATTGTGGCATCTTTCAAGAACTCCCTTACATAGCATATTCCTACCTCATTGGGAATGCTGAGAATTGCTATTTAGAGCATGCTATACCTGAATGTCTGTATAAATATGTTATTGATACACCTGTTATTCCCAGTTTTATTGGACTTCCTAAGGTCCATAAGAACAAACTGAGACCACCCACTCAGACTCATCGTTTCTGGATAGATTACTAAGCCAGCATCTGTTTATCTGGAAAAGCAAGAGAGACCTATGATTTCTAAACATTGTTCAATACAGAGAGATTCTGAGCATTATTTTTTAAAGATTTTTATGACTTTCTAAGCAGCTACAAGGCAAGTGGGAAAGAACTTTTGGTTACCTTGGATGTCGTATCCCTTTTCACCAGCATTCCCAATGAGGTAGGAATATGCTATGTAAGGGAGTTCTTGATGAAAGATGCCACAACAGCTGTAGAAAAGACTGATTTAATTTGGAAGAGGATCTAGAATCCAGGGCGGATTCACTCGATGAGACCAGAGGTAAGGGAACCAAGCTTGGCGAGGCCATAATGTGGCAATGAGGATCATCCTGCTCCCCAACCGACTGGCTTTCTGAAGAAGTTTCAGCATGAGGGGAAGAGGAGGGTAGGCATAGAGAAGAACGGGTGGCCAAGCATGCACCAAGGCATCCCTCGGGGCTTCCCCGGCAGGGGGAATGAGAGCGAAGTAATTGTTGCATTTCGTGCTTGAGGGAGATGCGAAAAGATCGTAACAGGGCTGCCCCCAAACGGCAAAAATTCGACTCGCTACTTGAGGATTGAGGGACCACTCGTAAGGTGAAAGGATGGTGCGACTCAGTCTGTCCGCCAGGATGTTGGTCCGTCCCAGAATGTGCATTGCAATGAGAAAGCGGGTGGAGATCGCCCATTACCACACTCTCATGGCTTCTCGACAGAGTGGGTAAGACCTGGTTTCCCCCTTGTTTGTTGATATACCATACCACAGGCATACTGTCTGTCTGGATTGCAATTGTTCCTACAGGGAGAAGGCTCTGAAGTGCTTGCAACGACAACAGCACTGCCCTCATCTGTAGAACATTTATGTGCAATAAGGTCTCTGAATCGTTCCACGTGCCTCGGACCGTCCTGCTCGAATAATGCCTCCCCCACCAAAGATGAGAGGCATCTGTGGTCACCGTGGCGAGAGGGGGGCCGTAGCAAAGGGGTGTCCCGCCTGGAGGTCCGGCGATTGAAGCCACCAAACGAGAGCCCTCTTGCAGGCCCTGCTGAGAGAAATGGGGTGACTCAAGAGGTACTGATGAAGGGACCACTGGACTTGGAGAGTCCACTGTAAAATCCTCATGTTCAGCCACGCCATGGGAAGGTTTATAGCGGCTGCCATGGACCCCAGGGCCCTCAGAACCAATCCCGCCAGAGGTTTTGAAGATTGAAAGATGGCCCGCACATGTGCCCTCAAAGTGTGCAACCGGTCGGGAGTTAAGAAGACTAGTTGCCTGTTGGTGTCCAGTCTGGCCCCGATAAAATCTATCACCTGAGTCGGGGTGAGAAAGGACTTGTCCGAGTTTATAGTGATCCCTAGTTGCGGAGCAAGGTTGAGAAAGTAGTCCCTGGCTAAGCATAGTAGAAGCCTTGTCGGGGCAGTGAGGAGCCAGTCGTCCAGGTATGGGAAGACCTGCATTCCCTGGAGTCTCAGGTGGGCCACTATCACTGCTAATACCTTGGTGAACACCCTGGGGGCTGAGGAGACCAAAGGGGAGGACCCTGAATTGATAATGACTGGCTCCCAGCCGGAAGCGAAGAAACCTCCTGGACCGCTCGTCCATCAATATGTGGTAGTACGCATCCTTGAGGTCTATGGAGCACATCCAGTCGTTCTCCCGCAAGAGGGGGAGAATAGAATGAAGAGTGACCATCCGGAACTTTTCTTTGGTTACTGACAGATTTAGTAGGGAAAGATTGAGGATGGGCCTTAGGTCCCCCGTCTTTTTTGGCACCAAAAAGAACCTGGAGTAGTAACCCGATCAGGATTGGCCTGGGGGGACGTGCTGGATGGCTCCTTTTCCTAAAAGCAACTGAATTTCCGCAGCTGCTGCCTCCCTCTGATTGGGTGGAACATCAGGGAGGTGTCAGGGGGTGTCGGGAATGTAGGAAAAGGGAATTATGTATCCTCTGGATAGGATACAAAGCACCCAGCGGTCTGTTGTAATGGACTCCCAAGCTGCCAGGTGCTTCAAGAAACACCCCCCGACTGCCTCCAGAGTGGAGCAGTCTGGCAACCCCTCAGGGTTGCTGCGTGGGCCAATCAGAGAAGGCTTCTCTGGACCCAAAGATCTTCGGGCCCCCTCTGGCTCTAGGGCGGCGTCCACCCTGTCCTCTGCCGCGGAAGGACTGGGAGTCCGGAGCAGACTGGGATTGTTGCGACTTTTGGAACCACATCTGTCCCTTTTGGTTCTTGAAGGACCTCTGGGGAGCAGAGAAGCGGACTCCGACGGCAGACAACGTCTTCCCGTCCTTTTCGCTCTGGTCCAAAGTCTCGCGAACTGTCTTGCCAAATAGGGCAGAACCATCGAAAGGGGCATTCGCTAAGGACGTCTTGAAGGGTTCCGCGAAATCACAATGTCGGAGCCAGGCCTGGCGCCTCATAACTAGGCCTGCTCCGCTGGCTCTAGCGGCTCCCTTTGTAGCATGGGATAAAAGCCGCACAGAGGTGTTGGATATAGACCTAAGAGTGGCCATGTGAGTGGTGTACAACTGTTTGTCCTCCCCCGACATGGACACCAGGGGGCGATGCAGCGTACTCTTTGATAAGGTCTCGCTGCAGTCGAATCACATGCGCCATGTAGTTCAGGGACCTTACAGTGAAGGTCGCTGAACTAAAGACCCGCTTCCCGAGACGGTCCATCGAGCGAGACTCCTTGCTCAGGGGATGGACAGAGGGACTCTTGGGCTAACTCCCTCTTGGTGGCTGCCGCCACCGACATGGCATCTATGGGGGGTCCCTTGCTCCAATGGAATTTCTCTGCCGGGGGGCTCAGGATCTTGGCAGGACGTTTGGGGACTGGCTCCACAGTGTCAGACTTCCACGCCCTAGTGGTGATAAGGTCCACTAAGGGGTCGGCCGGACAGGACACCCAAGAGGTAGATGGGCCTGCTTCAAACGCCTCCAGAAACACGGATTCGTCCGAAGAAGCCTTGGGGGCAGACCACCCCCCTCTTATCCTAAGCATTTCCATGAGGTCTCCGAAGGAGACATCCTTGGGGGGTGACCTTGGGGAGCCTTCCCCCTCATCCAAATCCGTGTCTTTGGTCAAGGACTCTGGGGAGTCCACGTGCCTCCTCTTACACTTCCGCTTGTGAGGAACATCCTCGGGGGGACTGTCCGAGGACGACTCACCAGCAACGTCTTGTTCCACGGGAACGACCCGAGACGTCAAAGCAGGCTGTCCCTGTGGCTGGGGGATGGAAGCATTAGCCAAACGAGAGGGAGTGCAGGATGGAACCACAGCAGGGAGCGGGGGCCTAGACCTCTCCACCACATCGAAGGCCAAGGGAGAGCCACTCTCTCTGGGATAAGAGAGCCGACCCTCACTCGGATCCGATGGATGGATTGGAGCCGGCGCAGAGACCATCGGATCCGAAGGGCCAGTGCGCTCCGACCTGGAGGGAGCCGAAGGCACACGAAACCCCTCTGATCTGAATCTCAGAGCACGGCTCCGAGAGCTCGGATCCGACAAGGACGGATCCGGTAAACTCGAAGGAAGAGTCGGAGCCAAAGTACCAGATACTGTCGGTGCCGACCCATCCCCGGCTCCAACGCTGCCCGGCTCCAAGCGCTCCGAACCCGGGAAAACGGTCGGAGAAGGAGCTATCGGGGAGAAGAAGGGTGTTGAGCTCCCCCCCCGGAGGGGGGGGGGGGAGGCAGGAGCACTCCCATCTGCATTTGGGCCTGGATGAACATTCGCATCACCCGGTCCAAATCAGCTTCAGAAATTCTACGTGTTGATCTCGACGAGGCCACCGAGGCTGGCCGGGAGTGCCGCCTTGATGACCTTGACGGAGATCGGGTCTCCTCCTCCTCGGGTCCCAGTGAGAAGCATGGAGAAAGGAGCAGAGAAGGAGAAGACCTGGAAGCCATGGAGGGAGAAGCCCGCTTAGCCGGGGGGGGTCAAAGCGGAGGCCTCGGCCTGCCACTTGTGGTGCTTCTCCCTCCATTTTTCTTTCCTGGTCTCCCTCTCCTCCGGCGCCGAAGCGGGAGATTGAGTCCCGGCCGGGGAGAGAGAGGCAGGAGTGGCTGCCAACGAAGCTTGGGAGGAGGCCACAGAAGCACCGGAGGCCAAAGCCGAATCTGGGGGCAAAAGTCCCGCCAGGATTAGCGTACACCTCCAGTCCTTCACTGCCCTGGGGTTGAACGCCACACAGATAAAACATCCAGAGGAAAGGTGTTCAACCCCAAGGCACCGGACGCACTGAGTGTGGCCATCCGCCGGGGAGAGCTTATGGCCACACTCGGTGCACTTAGAGAATATTGGCTTTGGGGCCTCAGACATATTAAAGTAAAAACTTATTCGGTAGGCCCAAACACACTAACACACACACACACACTAACTACGACCAGCGAGGGGAGGAAGAAACTAGACTAATTTTAACCAAAATTTAACTGAACTAGTATAATCAAAAGGGAACCTAACACATTAACACTCACTCAAATTTAACACGTAAACTTAAAGAGACTTATCTGGCCAAAAAAAAAACAGGAGCTCGCAATCTAGCTGCTGTTCAGAAGCGTGGCAAACTAGATCCCAGGTCAGTCAGGGTTGGCAGGGGATTATGGGTAAGGGGAGAAGCAAGGAGCTCGGATCTAAGCTTTGTAAAGTTGCCGGCTCGGATCAGAGATCGGATCCGTATCCCACAGGTTGCAGACCAAATGAAGTTAACTACTTCAGATTAAAGGTTTCTGGGGAACTTTACTTGGATTCTTACCTGGATTTTTATTGGCTTGACTTCTTCTTGGTTTTAGTGTTTGGAACATTTTTTCTTTTTTTACAAAAGCATCACGTTGCACTTCAAAAAATATGAAAAATACTGCAATGAGAAAAAAGTACAGTTTTGTACCTACCATAAATGTAGATGTCCGATAGATATGCAACTGCAGTCATAACATATGGGTTGTCCTGCCTCAGGCAGCCCTCGGTCGGCCGGATTCCAAAGTCTGGGTCCGACGTCGGCTGATGTCACATTTCTCTCCGACGTCAGAGCGGCTGGAGTATATAAGCATCAGCCGACGCCATTTTCTAAAATGTTTCTTGCCCCAGATGCCAGGTGCCCTCCAAAGAAGGCTGTAATCAAACTGGAAGACAAAAACAGGATTCCAGACAAAGTAAGCAATAAACAGATATACCATAACAGATATCCCCAGCTAAGAGAAACAGGGATAGGAGTGGACCCAAGGCATAGAGGGGTATGGAGGAAGGGAAAAATCCGACTACAGTTGCATATCTATCGGACATCTACATTTATGGTAGGTACAAAACTGTACTATGTCCTTCAAGAATGCAACTGCAGTCATAACATATGGGTTGAATACCATAGCTTAGCTGGGGGGAGGAGGAATGCTCTAGGAAAGAGATGGTGTGGCAATCAAACCCTGCAGGACTGCCGAAGCAAAGCCTGCTCTGGATCTGGAGTATAAAGGAAGATTGTAGTGTTTGGAGAATGTAGGCACGGAGCTCCATGTAGCAGCTTCTAGAATGTCTTTTGTAGGCACCCCTCTTAAGAATGCTGTAGAGGTGGCTGTAGCTCTGGTGGAGTGTGGTCTGACATGGGCTGGAACATTCTTCCCATGGAAGGAATAACAAAATCTGATGCAATGTCCAATCCATTTTGAAATAGTCTGTTTGGAAATTGCTTTTCCTTGTACTCCAGGGGCGTAAGCTACAAAAAGCTGATCAGACTTCCTACTGGTCTTGGTTCTGTCCAGGTAGTAGCGAAGTTGTCTGTGAATGTCCAAGGTATGCAACAGTCTTCCCTTTTGCTCTCAGGATTGGGGAAGAAAGTAGGCAGGTGAATAGCTTGATTTAAAGAAACCCTAGATACCACCTTTGGCATAAAAGTAGGGTTGGTTCTTAAGGAGACCCTGTCTCTGTGAAAGATTATGAACGGTGGTATTGCCATTAGGGCCTGTAGTTACGAAACCCTTCTTGCTGAGGTAATTGCCAACAGGAAAGCTGTCTTCCATGAGAGAAATTGTAAGTCCACGGAAGCTGCTGGCTCAAAGGGAGGTAGAGTCAGTTTTTCTAGGACAAAGTTGAGGTCCCAAGTTGGCACTGGAGCCTTTCTTGGTGGCTTAATGTTCTTGATTCCCCTGAGGAATTGCCTTAAAGGACGTGAACACACAGGCGGATCAGTGTTCTATCTAGCTGAAATAGCTGAAGCATGTATCTTTACAGAAGAATATGAGAGTCCATTCTGTAGCATATCTGCCAAATATTCCAGTATGAGTGGGATGTTCAATAATGATGCATCATGTCCCTTGCTGGTATTCCAAATGCTGAATCTCTTCCATTCTGCTAAGTAAACCTTTCTGGTGGATGGTCTTCGAGCTTCTGTTAATATCCGCTGAACTTCCTTGGAGAGAGATAGATTGAGGTTATTCATGGGATCTCCCAGGCTGTTAGCTGCAGCGTCTGAAGGTTTGGATGCACTGTTTTGAAGTTGTGTTGAGTCAAAAGTAGGGGCCATTGGGGAAGGGCCCACTTTTTGTTGTGACATATGCTCCGTAGTAGTGGATACCAGTGTTGTCTTGGCCAGTCTGGAGCTATTAGGATCCCCTTGGGCCTCTCTGCTTTGATCTTTAGTAATACTGTGGTCATCAGTGGCAGAGGTGGGAATGCATAGATTTTTAGGAAGTTCCAGTTGAATGAAAGAGCATCTATTTTCCAAGCTTGTGGATGA
The DNA here is from genome assembly GCF_019279795.1 of Protopterus annectens. Lineage (NCBI taxonomy): Eukaryota > Metazoa > Chordata > Ceratodontiformes > Protopteridae > Protopterus > Protopterus annectens. The sequence continues at coordinate 990,697,058 of NC_056734.1, read as the reverse complement.
TATGTCCTTGAACAGAATTTTTGTAGATGATGGTTGAGGTGGGAAGCAAATAGGTCTACCTCTGGCCTGCCCCATGTCGCGGTGAGTTGTGTGAAGATTTTCGGATGTAACCTCCACTCGTGTGGATCTATGAAATTCCTGCTTAGGCTGTCCGCCAGCACATTGTCTTTGCCTGGAACAAACTGGGATTGCAACTGTATGTTTAGGCTCAGTGATTTTTTCACAAAGATTCATTGTCAGTCTGCAAAGGGGGTAAGAATGGGTGCCCCCTTGCTTGTTTATGTACCACATCACAGTGGTGTTGTCTGTCCGTATCAGTAGATGGCCTTGCTGAAGTTGTTGTCGAAAGGCCTCGATGGCATGCATTACTGCCAGCATTTCCTTTTGGTTTATATGCAGATGTGTTTCCTTTGGAGACCATTGTCCTTGTATACATCTGCCCTCCATGTGCGCCCCCCCATCCAAGGTCTGAGGCATCTGTGGTCATGGTCTGTGTTATCTGAGGTTTTTTGAATGACATACCTGTGTTTGCCTGGCTTACCAAGGCCCACCATAGGAATTCCTTTTGTAGGCATGGAATGAGCGGTATGGTTGTCTCTAGGTTGTTGCTGTGCTGAGACCATAGGCTTTTTAGGTACCATTGAAGCTTTCTCATATGTAGTCTTGCTAATGGAACCAGGAGAATGCAGGATGCCATGCAACCCAGGGCCTGTAGGAATCTCCTTGCAGTCATCTGGGTGAGTTTTTGCCAAACCTTTAAAATAATGAGTTAACTTCTCTTGCTTGTCTTCTGTCAGGTAAGCCATTTGAGAGGCTGTGTCTAGATTGGCTCCTAAGAAGGTTATTTGCTAGGATGGATGAAGTCTTGACTTTTGGAAGTTGACTGTGTATCCCAGAGCCTGTAGCAATTGTATGACGTAGTTCAAGTTTTTTGTCAAAATCAATTTGTCGTCCGCTTGTATGAGGCAGTCGTCCAGGTACGGGTAAATTTGGATCCCCTGGAGCCTGCAATGAGCAATTACTGAAGCCAGGCATTTTGTGAAGACTCTGGGCGCAGTAGATAAGCCAAATGGCAATGCTGAGAATTGATAATGCTCTGGCCCTGCAAGAAATCTGAGGAATCTTCTGCAGCTGTGTCTGATAGGGACATGCAGGTATGCCTCCTTGAGGTCCAGAGTAATCAGCCAAGACCCCTTGCCCAGCATGGGAAGGAGTTGCTGTAGAGTCAGCATTTTGAACTTTGGTACTATGAGACAAGTGTTTAATGCGGACAAATCCAGTATTGGTCTCCATTGAGTTTCTTTTCTTGGAACAAGGAACAGTCTTGAGTAAAACCCCTGGCCTTGTTCTTGTTGTGGAACTCTTTCTATTGCTTTGATCTGAGCAAGCAGAGAAATTTGCTTGATAGCCTCTGCCCTCTGGTTTTGTGGTAGGTTTGGCATGTCTTGTTTTCTTGGTAAGGTATGAAAGTGGAACCTGTAACCTTGGTCTAAAATGTCCAAAATCCATTTGTCCTTTGTCAATCTGTGCCAATTGTCTGAAAACAGAGATAATTTTCCGCCCAAGGGAGCTTCTATTTGCTCCTTGGTCAGCGGAAGTAGAGGAAAGTCATTGAGATTGTCCCTGTGGGGCAGAGGAGACCCCTGTGTCACTTCTTTGGTTTGCTGGTTGCCATTGTCGTCCCCTGTAAGAACCTCTGTATTGTCCTCTTCCTCGGCCATGCCTGTTTTTACCCCTTTGAAATCTTTCAGGGTTAGGAAAGGACCAGTTTTTAGAAGGCCAATTCCTGCTGAATCTGGGTAGCTGAACCTGGAGGAAATCTTTGACCGTCTGAACTGATTTTGCTTTTTCCTCGATGGACTTTAACACATCTTTAGCATTAGCACCAAAAAGCTTGTTCTTTTCCAAGGGTGCATCAAGAAGTTTAGCCTTAACATGATTTGGTAGAGGTTGTTCTTTTAACCATGCATGTCTACGAATGACCGCCCCTGTCATAGCTGCCCTACATGAAGCTTCCAATGCATCATATCCACACTGCAGAAAGTGATTGCTGACTTGCTGAGAATTATATACAGCTTCCTGCAAATACTTCCTGTCTAAAGGTTCAGGAGAGGCCAATGTTTTCTGTAAATCATCTAACAGGTAATCCTGATATTGAAACATATGAGAGAGGCAATTCAGAGCTCTCAGATAAAGTAGTGGAGGTGTAGACCTTTTTTCCCCATCTCTCTAATGACCTAGCTTCCCTGTTGGAAGGCAAAGGATTTTTGGAGGTGGATGCTGAAACCCCTTTAGGTCCCCGAGAAATAGTTTCTAAATCAACAGCATGGGCCCTAAAGAAATGAGAATGTGTTTCTGGGACCCTATAATATCTGTCAGGCTTGGCTGGAGCAGGAGGAAGAGTATCCGGGGTAACACTGGAGTCAGAGTATAGGTCATCCAAAACATCAAGCACAGGAGGTATAGCCAGGGCCTGTGTTGGGGCTTTTAAGGAAGGTTCAAGGCTTTCTGGAATCAGAATATTCCTGGCCTTGCCACTTAAAATGTTACCTCATGGTATGCAGAACTTCCCAAAAGAAATATCCTCAGGAGGGAGGCCGAGGGGATGGAATCCTCTGCATCCGAGTCCTCATAGGTCTGGAAGAGCTCTTCCTGGCCATCGGAGTGAACAGAGTCCTCAGAATCTTCATCTGAAGGGATAGGGTCAGAGGGTTCAACCCGGGGCCTCATAAGAAGGAGGCTGGGATCCTCTCTCAGGATGGGCCTGTGAACCTCTAATCATGGAAATTAAGTCTGCGGCCATAGTCATGATTTGTGTTTCAGGAGTAGGCTGAGGTAAGGCTTTAGCAGTAAGGTGCTTGGTCTTGCTGGCTGCCTTAGCACGTGTGTAGGCCTTAATAGACATGGCCATAGGAGGCCTAGCAGCTCCACGTGCAGGAGAGACCTTATCTACAGCAATGGTCTTGAGCATTTCCTCGGTTTCAGTATCCGGAGGAAAATCTATAACTGGCGTCGGTGTGGCCTCCGGTATCGGAGGTATCGGTAACGCGGTGTCTTCGGTTCGGAGCTGTGAAATAACTGTCTCAGGGGGAACCGGAGCACTCGCGGTAGGTTTTGGCGTGGAGTCTGTGGAAGACGCGGGCCAAGGATGTCGGTCCCGGTCTTTTCGTTTCTTAGGAGTCTGCGATGTCGGAAGTTCCGACGGCATTGTATAGGCAAATTTATCGCCGAAAAAGTCTTCCGCGAACTCCGCCCGGCGCCTGAGAGTGCGCTTAATGAAGCAAGCACAGGCGACACAGGCCGAGACGTTGTGGTCTGGGCCAAGGCAAGGAAGACAGTAAGAGTGGAAATCCTTATGAGGTATTTGTTTACCACAAGACAGACAATTGTTAACTTTTTCAGTAATTTCTGACATCGGCTGAGGCAAGAAAAGGTCCCCAAATGGGGTACTTAGCTTTTTTTTTTTTTTGGACTTTGGATTCGAATACAGGAGCTGACCGACCGGCACTTGCGAACTGCTTCTGCTTCGGGCACCGCGCGGCTAGAAAGACTGAAGAAAATGGCGTCGGCTGATGCTTATATACTCCAGCCGCTCTGACGTCTGAGAGAAATGCGACATCAGCCGACGTCGGACCCAGACTTTGGAATCCGGCCGACCGAGGGCTGCCTGAGGCAGGACAACCCATATGTTATGACTGCAGTTGCATTCTTGAAGGACATCCTATGTTTCATAGCATAGCGCAACGCAAAACAATCAAATTGGAGAAAACGTGAGGAAAAATGTCATTATTTGTTACGTAGATTAGTATGCAATAAATGAGACCTGAAACAATTCTAATAAACCATTTAAGAGAGTTTAAAGACTACATAATTAGAAACATTGAGGGGAAGTTGAGTGATGTCTTAGAATGAGAGATGGTGTCCATATTACGGTTATAGAAAGAAGGATAGAGAGAAAAGGAAATTACAAGAAGAGTGCAGGGTAGGGCAGCTTTAGGTAGCTTAGGCGAGTAGGATGGAAAGAGACAGAGGAAAGGTCTGCAGAGATGAAGTAGGTAAGGTAGTGGGGAAAAAAAACTGAAGAAACAAGTGGAGTAGGAGGTGGGAGAGGAATGCGAGGTGCAACTTAGGATGAAGGGTGTGAAATATAGTGCACAGGTTTAGCAAGGAAGGAGCAGGTCCATGATTCTGTAAAGTTATTTTAGGAAGCATTTAAAGGTGGGTAGGTTAGAACTAGTTCTGTTTTTTTTTTGCTACCGAGTACTAGTACAGGCTTTGTCCAGGCGATTTATCTGGTTTATTCACGAGAAGTTTATCTTCTGATCTGGGAGTTCCTTTAAGGAAATATATGTGGATGAAAGGGGTAAGAGATGGGCAGGCTATTGGTTTGTCTAGGATTTTATTTATTGTTACAAGTTGACTGTAGGAGAGGTGGAGGGAGAGTTCCAGTCAGCTAATGGTATGCAAAACTTTACAGTGATTGCTAAAAGAGGCTGAATTTGAGCAAACTTGACAATTTTGTTGTAGCAGCTCTCAATGGAGGATTTTAAACTGGTTATAACTGGTGCTCCATGGAGCAGGGAGGGCAGAAAGTAGGTTTTGTCTTGAGTAATTTTTGTGGGTGCACTCAAAAAAATATTTATTTCTGTATAACATGCCTAGTGTTTCAGGGTTTTCTTGATGTTGCTTTGGATGTGGAGATCAACTTTATCATCATGTATGACAACTCCTAATAGTTTGGTATGGTGGGCCAATTCATTTCAGTGCCACTGACCGAAAATATTTTAATAAAAGCCCTCTAATAAGTTTTTTTTTTTATAGAAGCAAATAAGATAACACTGAATGTAATGCGTTTTCCTTTAGCAAATAAATGTTCAGTGTGAGTTGAGAAGTCTGCAGCTTAGAGAAGCCGTATATTTTGTGTTTCCATGGTGATAGCTGACTACGTGGGGCAAGCAATAGAGGCCACAGGACTTTAAGGTGAAAAGTTGATGCTTTCTGAAAGCATACAATCTGTTTTTCACATCTGGAAGAGGAATAGATAAAGCAAGAACAGACAGCAATTAAAGTAATAAGATATAAATGCATCTCAACACAGATGACCATAATTTTAACTTGGGTAATGTCAGTAGTTGCAACTGTCAATTCGGGACAACTGTTCCTATCTAGACGATTAAACTTCATTTGAAGATATACACAATTTTGTGTGTTTACGTTAATAGGTTATGTAGATGTTTGGGAGGGAGGTTTGAAGGTTTTCATTAAAATAAAAATCTTGCAAGGTATGACACTGGTTCAATTGGAGATGACAATAGCCAACTAAATAAAAGATCAACCTGCCAAACATTACTGAGGTTATGTACCACAAATGTTGGAAATGGACAATTAAAAAAGCTGTCATGTGCAAAAGGTGCGAATAACTTTTGGTAATGGCTATTTCATGCATGTTATTTTGCAATGTGAATGACCTCACAGGTATAGACAAAAAGGAAAGAGTAATAACTTATTTGGACTGCAGGTGAGAGATTACATTCCATATAAAGGGCTGATGTATCAGTACAGGCAAAGAGAAAGAAATAGGGGAGTCCTAAACAAAAGGCCAGCACTAGTAGAGCTCTTAGTAGAATATAGAACAGAAGTGTCCATTAAGAATGGAACAATTAATTCAGCATATAAAATATTGCATGATAACTTGAAGAATCAATCAGAAGAAGTTAGGAAGACGTGGGAAGAGACTGGATAAGCAATTCAAAGAAACAAATGGGAGGGAGGATAGATGCACGTCTTCCAAATATGCAACAAAATCTAGAAGATTTAGAATCTTTGCCTGGAAGGGTTTACAAAGATATTTTTATATTCCAAGCAGGTCCACAAAGAATCTTTCCTCAGGTAGACAGCAAATATTGGAGATTTGATGGGGGAGAAAGAGGCAACTTCGAACATATCTTCTGGGAGTGCAAGGAGTCTGATTTTAAAGATTCCCTGCAGACTGATCTGTCGGCAATGCTGGATGAGCAAATTGGAGTGACCAGGGAAATTTTTTAGCTATATTACAGAGTTAGAGTTGCCTAAACATAGTAAGGCTTTGCAGAGTCGAATTATGGCGACTGCCAAAATAGCAATAACTAGAAAACAGAAATTAAAGTCTAAACCAACGTAACTAGAAGTGAGAGAAAACTACAACTGGGATATTTAGAAAAAGGTAGGAGTAAATTACACAGGAAAAGTGGGAAGTATGGTATTACTACATGCAGAAGAGGACAGATATTTAATAGAAGGCAAGATCTGAATGAGCTATGCAATGGTTGACAGAGTATGACTGGATATATTGGAAAAAAAAAGATGAAGGAAAGTGAAGAGCAATAGATTAAGAAATGCAGAGTGAAATAGCAATGCTACAGGAAGCACATTTGGAAAGAAGCAAGCATGTGAATTTAATAAATAATTTAAAGATGGATATTTAGCAGAGTATCAGGGAGAAAGGAGGAGGGAAGTACTTATACTAACTGCTAAAAAATAAGATCTGCAGTAGTAAGGGGCTTCTAACAAGGGAGGAGGACTATGCTGGTATATATTCCTATTCTACTGAACACTGTTATTATGGAGCTTAAAATTTTAATCGAAATAATCAGCTTTCAGCATGGATTATTATGTACATGTGGGAAGTGGAATTTGATTTGCAACAGTGAAGAAGCATCTATAGAATCTACAAGGGAAAATATATACATAAAAAAGTTAGATTTCTGAAGAAATTTATGAAAACATTTGGTATGGAAGATGTGACTTCAGGGGTAGAACTCTGAAAATTAACATATTATTCCCCAAGGTAAAATAACTGGCAAGAATAGATAAATTATTTCATAGGAACTTTTACATTTTATTGAAAGCTTCAACACACATCCAATAACTATTGTGAATCATACACCAACTAAGACAAAGCAGGGCAATGAAGTAAAAATGAGACACTGGTGCTTCCCTCCCTTCCTGTTAAAAAGAAAGGAATTTAAGAAATGTGTAGTGAAAATTATTCAAGTTAAGGAAGACAAACTTCCTCAGAATGTACAGCAAGTGAGAAGGATATAATTAAAGTGGAGTTTGAAAACAGAGCAGAAATAAAAAGACACTGTTAAGAAATAAGAATTACATAGAGGGGCTGACAAAGGATTAATGTACTGCAGAAAAACGGGACTCTCACAGAACGAGAGATACAGCTGCAGCGTGCTTGAGAGAAAATAAGCGAGTATCTGGATAACATGTATAAATTTAGAAAAAAAAACTCCAGAATACAAAAACTTTTAGTGCAACTTAGGCAACAGAAAGTAGAAACGGTTGTTGCCAAACTTGGGAAGTTTATACAGTAAAGTCTCACTTAACCAGCACCCATGGGGACTGGTAGATGCCAGTAAAGTGCATGTGCCAGTTGCTTAAGATATGCTGTGATTTTTGATAGGTTCATACGTTCCGCATTGAACAGAAGAGGCTCTGCTTTGCAATTTTTGATTGGCTCATATGCTGGCATACAAGCCAATAAAATGCCGGTTATTGAGTCCTGGATAACGGGGAGTTTCTGTAACAAGAAAAATAACCGGAGATTCAGTGGAGATAGAGGTATTCTGGAAATTTTATGAAAATTTGTACAGCAGAGAAAAGCGGAAATCAAGAAAGAGCACAAATGGAAACATTTATGGAAGGCTTAAGTAAAAAAGAAGTTATGTTCTTACCAAAACGTTCCATCTGAGTAGTAGACTTCATTCTTCTGCACATATGGGTATACGGATCCGATTCGGATCCGACCCGGCAAAACTTCTCAAGCATCAGCTCCGAGCTCCAAGCTCCTCCCTTACCTATATTACATCACTTCCTCCTATCTAGCCCCAGATCGAGTTTGCTGACACTAAGTGGCAACATAACCACAATCCTAAACAGGAAAAACCTGAAGAGTGAGGGGGATGAGGGAGGGAAGGTGCAGAAGAATGAAGTCTACTACTCAGATGGAACGTTATGATAAAAACTAACTTCTTTATCTGAAGTAGTTGACTTCATTCATTCTGCACATATGGGACAGAGTCCCCAGCTACTAGTATTCCTGGGAGGCCCTTATGGAAGGATATTTCCGAGCACCGCAAAGCCAAAGGATGCTCTCCCTCTAGAAATAAGACCCAATTTATAATGAGAGATGAATGTGTGCGAACTGGCCCAAGTCGCTGCCGCACAGATATCTTCTAACGGAACTCCTGACCAAAAAGCTGCAGAAGTGGACATTGCTCTAGTGGAATGAGCCTTCAATACATCAGGAGGAGATAAACCTTTGTCCTTAAAAACCTGTGCAATACAAAGAGTGATGCACCTTGCTAAGAACACTTTCGAAACCGCTTTGCCCAAAAATGGTTTTGAAAAAGAGAAACAATTGATCCGACTTCCGGGATGGTTTAGTCCTATGGAGGTAAAAACTAAGCTGTCTACGGACATCCAATAAATGAAGCTTACGTTCACCTCTATTTTGGAAATTTGGGAAGAAGACTGAAAAATTTATAGACTATTTAATATTGGCTGCTGAGGACACCTTGCAAAGAAAGGAAGGGTTCGTACGCAGCGAAACCCTATCCTTGTGGAAAACCAAATAGGGGGGCAAGGAGGATAAAGCCTGCAACTCAAACTCTCTTGGCTAATGTGATGGCGACCAAGAAGGCAGTATTCCACGACAAAAACTTCATCGGAACTGAACCGGCTGGCTTGAAGGGGGGAGAGGTCAAAGCCTGAAGGACTAACGTCAGATACCTGGGGGCACCATTTCTTTAACTGGTGGTCAAAATAAAAAAGTGCCCCTCAGGAAAGCATTACACAATTTGGCAGAAGCCAGAGCAACCTTATTTTCACCCACATGAAAATTGGAGATGGCAGCCAGCTGAACCTTGGATGGTAGAAGCACTTGCGACTGATCGAAAAAGATCAGCCAGAAAATCTAGTATGACCGGAACGGGGCATGTAAACGGGTTAAGATTGCACTGAGAGGCACAAATGCAAAAATGTCTCCACTTGCTATTGTAGAGTTTCCTAGAGGAGGCTTTAAGAGAAGCTACCAGAATATTCTTAACAGGGGACGAAAGTCCAGGAGTCCTGATGATCATGGGAACTGCAGCAGCCATGCAGTCAGCTTGAGACTGTCCAGGTTGGGCAGGGGCAAACCCGACGGGTGAGAAGTCAGATCTGGGCATGGATCTAGAGTCCATGGAGGAGCCAACAGGTCAGACCATAGGAAGGGAAACCACACTTGGCGCGGCCAGAAGGGAGTTATGAGAATGACTTTACACTGCAGCAGGCAAGCTCTGTGAAGGAACTTCGGAATAAGAGGTAACGGGGGATAAACATACAGTAGCCTGGGAGGCCAAGCATGGACTAGAGCATCCCTTGTGACATCCCCCGGAGGGGTGATCAGAGCGAAGAAGTTGCTGCACTTCGCGTTGGGAGGAGATGCGAAGAGATCGCAGCAAAGTTGACCCCAAACTTTGAAGATGATCTCTGCCACTGATAGTTTCAGAGACCACTCGTAAGGCAGAAGGATTGCTCAGCTGAGACTGTCCACTAGAATGTTGGAGCGTCCCGGGATGTGCGTTGCTATGAGAAACCAGCTGGTGGATATGGCCCACTCCCAAAACCTCAATGGCCTCATGACAAAGGGGGTAGGATCGGGTCCCTCATTGTCTGATTGAATGGCTACCGTCCCCGGAGGTAGGACAGGGTGGAAGGCTCTCGACGCTAAAAGCATTGCCCTCATCTCCAGGACACTGATGTGTAGTTTGGACTCTGGAGGGGACCACATGCCCTGGACCATTCTTCCCAGGAAGTGCCCCCCCCCCACCGAGCTGGGAAGCATCCATGGACACTGTGGCTTGAGCCGGAGGGGATAGAAAGCTGCGTCCCACGAAAATGTCCACTGATTGAAGCCACCACTGGAGTGACGTTCTGCATGTCCGATTGATTTGGATGTGGAAATTCATTGGAAGGTCTAGCCAGGAACATTGAACTGCTAGATTCCACTGAAGGACTCTCATGTGAAGACGTGCAAGCGGGAGGATAGAGATTGCGGTTGCCATCGAACCCAGGGCCCTGAGAACATCCGCTGCTGTGACTACCGAGTGATCCAAGGTAGCCGCTACATGGAGTCTGAGATTTTCTATCCTTTCCGGGGTGAGAAAAATCTGACTGAATCAAATCCAACCGTGCCCCAATGAAGTCTATGATATGAACCGGAGCCAGGTGGGACTTGTTGATATTGATGGTGATGCCTAACTTGTAAGCCAGACTGAGGAAGTAGTGTAGGGCCTGATACAAGAGATGTTTGGTGGATGCACCGAAGACCCAGTCGTCTAGGGAGGGGAATACCTGAATGCCCTGAAGTCTCAGGTGAGCCGCTATGATCGACATAACCTTGGTGAACACCCTGGGAGCTGTGGTGAGACCAAAGGGTGGGGCTCTGAATTAAGTGACTGGCCCCTAGCCGGAAGCGTAGAAACCTCCTGGAGCTCCTGTAGACCTTGACGTGATAGTAAGCGTCCTGGAGGTCTAACGAGCACATCCAGTCGCATTCTCTCAGAAACGGTAGAATGGACTGTAGAGTGACCATCCGGAATCTTTGTTTCTCTTACGACAGGTTGACGATAGACAGGCTCAGAATGGGGCTGAGGTCCACAGTCTTCTTTGGCACTAAAAAGAACCTGGAGTAGATGCCTGATCCGGATTAATCTGGGGGACCAGCTCTATGGCTCGTTTCTGTAGCAGCTTCGAAACCTCTAAGGCTGCAGCCTCCCTGTGAGTGGGTGGAACATGTGGAAGGCATGCTGGAGTTATGGGACATGAATTGAAGGGGATAGAATATCCTCTGAATATGATAACACCCAGCGGTCTGCAGTAATGGACTCCCATGCCACTGGATGTAAGGAAATTCTTCCCCCGACTGCCTCCAGAGTAGAGCAGCCAGGTAACCCTTCAGGGTTGCTGTGCGGGTCTGTCAGAAAAAGGTTCCCTAGACCCGAAATTACTGGGACCCCCTCTGCCTCTGGGACGGCATCGGTCTTGTCCCTCTCTGCCTCTGCGGGACGAATATTCCTGAGTGTCACGAAAGGACTGATTTCCGGAACCAAATCTTCTTTTGCCCACTTTTGGTTCCTGGAATAGGACCTCTGGGGGTTTGAGAAGCAGATTCTGACGGCTGACAAAGTCTTTCCATCCTTTTCACTCTGGGTTAGTGTGTCACGTACAGTCTTCCCAAAGAGGGATGATCCATCGAAAGGGGCGGTGATGAAAGACTCCTTAAAGGGGTCCGCAAAATGACAGCCTGATCCAGGCGTGACACCTCAAGGCAACGCCTGTACCAGCAGCTCTAGCGGCTCCCTCTATAGCATGAGAGAGGAGACGCAGAGAGGTATCCGTCACTGCCTTCAGTGTAGTCATCTTCACAGTGAAAGACTGCTTGTCCTGTTGCAACAGAGACTCTGGGGAGACTCAGTAAGCTCCGATACAAGGTCTCTCGGCAGACTGATAACATGTGACAAGTAATTCAGCGCACGAATAGAAAAAGTCAGACTAGAACATGCGCTTCCCGAAACGATCCATTGACCTGTACTCTGTCTTGTGGATGAACCGAGGAACTCTCCTGTGCCAGTTCCTTCTGTGTGGCAGCTGCAACCACCAAAGCAACTACCGGGGCTCCTTTGGACCATGCCTGCCTGTTTGACGGCGGGGAAAGAATTGTCTGGCCTTTTGGTTCTAGGCTCTACAGTGTCAGGATCCTTCCATGACATAGTGGTGATGAGGTCCACCAAAGGGTCCGCTGGAGGGGAGACCCAGGAAGTAGATGGGTCCACGCCAAAGGCCTCCAGGAATACAGACTCAACCGCAGAGGGTTTGGGAGGCTGACCAACCACCTCTTTGGCGAAGGATCTCCATTATGTCTCTGAACGAGACGTCCTCAGTAGGTGATCTGGGGGAACCCTCTCCTTCATCCAAGTCCATATCAGTGGTAATGGACTCAGGGAAGTCCAAGTGCCACCTCTTACACTTGCGCTTACTAGGTTCCTCTCCAATGGGACTCTCTGGAGAGGAATCGTAAGCCTCCGGGGGATCCCTGAAGGGAACAACCTGGGGTTGCTTTGGCACAGGCTGTCCCTGAGACAGGGTACCGGGAGCAGAATCCAAAATCAGAGGGGTCTGGGTATAGGATCAGAGTAGGTGAGCTGTGGTCTCATCCCCTGGAAGAGAACCCTTTCCACTGCCCCGAATGCCGATGGAGAGCACACCTCCGTAGAACCTAAGGAAGAGGCTCTCCCCAGCACCCAAGCAAGGGTCGGAGCCGATGGAAGGGTAGTCCAGGCACAGAGGATGGGATCCGAAAGAGTGAGAACTCGACCCTCGGGTCCAACCCCGGCTCCGGGAGTCTCCTGGATCAGAGATCGGATCCAAGGAACTCAAGGTGACGGCCGGCGTTGAGGAAACGAGAACCATCGGCGCCAACCCAACAGCTTCGAAAGGTCTCGACCCAAGAACCCCGAAGCATTGGATCGGGAAAGGAGCAATAGGGTGGAACATAGTTGAAGGAGGACCCTCTCCAATGGGAGAGGGCCCTGGTACGACCCCCATCTGAATCTGGTTCTGGATGAACCTCAGCCTGTCCATATCCAGGTCGGAGACTGTCGACCTGGAGGAAGCGACCAAATTAGGTCTGGGCCGGATCTGAGGGTAGTGCCTTCACTCCAAAGGCTCCGTCGGCTCTGGTGAGAAACTAGGAGAG
>NC_056734.1:990661771-990674271 GCF_019279795.1 Protopterus annectens | reverse complement strand
GATGTGTGGATATTTTAGATGAAAATTTTTTAGTTTTGTATCCACATAAATGGCTAAAAGTTGGGTCTTGGATCCCTGTGATATCACTATTGGTCTCAGGGGAAGGTTATCTATTTGCTTGCGTATTTTCGGAATTCCAAAAATTGCAAGTATAACAGGTTTGGCTACCTTTAAAAAATTGTACAATTCCACATCAATTAATCCTTGTAGTAGATTATCTTCCAAGCTAAGGTCAATTTTTAGATATGATATATTTACTTCATTCCTGGATATCATGCAATATCTACTGTCAGTGTTCAAAATTTCTAACATCCTATTTGTATAGTCCCACTGATTCATCAGGACTACCCCTCCCACCTTGTCAGGTTTCATAACCCTAATATTTCAATTGTTACTCAACTGTTGTAATATATCTTTTTCTTGTTTACTTAAATTATACCTCTTCTTCCTCTTACCATATTCATCTCTTAAAGTTTTGATAACACTTTTTTTCAAAGTTATAAATATCCTGTTGTAGGGGGGGTTGTAAGTAGTTCGTTTTTTTAGAAAATTCTTTTTTTTTTTTAACGGGGTGGTCGTGGAATACCCATGCTAGATTTAAACTCCTAGTGAAAAGTTTGATATCCAGGACTATCTCTTCAATTCTAGGTGTTTTTGAAGGTACGAAAGTAAACCCTTTTGTAAATAATTTGAAAAAAAACATCCGTCACCTCGACCTCAGTGTAAAAAGAAGTTATGTTCTTACCATAACGCTCCATGTGAAGTGTTCATCTCGCCTTTGTTCTTACTCACGGGGATCGGAGCCGATCCTCAGCTTTGAGTTGGGCGCATCACAAGCTCTACATCTCAGAGAAGCTAGAGACCAGAGTATATCCCATGATCCTCCCTGCTACTCCTCAGATCTAGTTTGCAAGAAAACAGACCGCCGGTCATCAACGCACTCACTCACACCTGTAACCATATACACCATAAACTAATAGCATAATGCCATACGGTAGTGTACCATATCTGCTGAAGGACACAGATTAACACCAGAAGAGGGAAGGGACCCCGATCAGACTCTAGTCTTACCAGTTCTTCCAGAAAGTGGTGGGGAAAGGAGGGAGGGAATGTAAGAACAAAGGCGAGATGAACACTTCACATGGAACATTATGGTAAGAATATAACTTCTTTATATGAAAGTGTTCAATCTCGCCGTTTGTTCTTACACACTGGTAGCGTTACCCTGGGTGACACATGGAAGAACGTTCCTGAGCACAGTGGAACCAAAGAATGCCCTGTCCACTTTGTAATGAGTGATAAACGTATGAGGTGTTGCCCACGTTGCTGCTGCACAAATCGTATCCAATGGTAAGCGAGCCGCATGAGCTAAGGAAGTGGAAACGGCCCTAGTAGAATGACCCTTGGGCTTGAAGGGCAGTGGTTGATTTGAAACAGAATATACAAAGCCTATACAATCGGAAAACCATTTAGACAAGGTACACTTGGTGACTGCCATGCCCTTTCTGTTGTCTGCAAAAGAAACAGTTGATCCGATTTTCTGTGATTTTTTAGTCCTGTCCAGATAAAATCTCAGTTGCCTATACACATTCAGTTTGTGCAGCATATATTCCAATTTGTTTGAATGATTCTTGAAGAATGTGGGAAGTTCTATGGATTGGTTAATGTTCAACATAGAACAAATTTGGGGAGGAATGACGGGTTCGTGCGCAAGGACACTGTGCGAGTGGAAGATCAAGTACGGTGGCCTAATTGATAATGCGTGTAACTCTGATATTCTTCGAGCTGAAGTGACAGCAACAAGAAATAGAGTCTTCCAGGACAAGAACTTCAGGAAACAGGATGAGGCTGGTTCGAAGGGTGGTAAAGTACAGTTTTGTACCTACCATAAATGTAGATGTTCGAAGATCCACATTGCTGCAGTCCTTACACTTGGGTAGTCCGCTGTCCTCAGTCGGCCCGAATATCAAAGTATTAGGCTGACGTCGGTCAAGGCGCTTAAGACTGACATCAGGACGTCAGGGTACAAATGCGCATGACCGACGTCATATCCTCAGTCTTTTCTTGCCCCAGATGTCAGAAGACCCTAAACAGAAAGGTCTAAACCAAAAGACAGCAAAAAACAACCAACCACCCTTGCACTAATCATATGAACAATATATACAATATGCACAATATTTACAACCCAAACCACACAACCGCCTCTAACAACAGAGGGGAAGGAGGGAGGAGTAAATTGGACTGCAGCAATGTGGATCTTGAACATCTACATTTATGGTAGGTACAAAACTGTACTATGTTCTTCATCTCACATTGCTGCAGTCCTTACACTTGGGTAGAATCCCAAAGCAGAGGTAAGGGAGGATGGCAAAACTATAAAGTAGGAGCTGCCAAAATGCCCTGTAAAATAGCAGTGGCAAAACCAGCCCTAGATTTAGAGTAAAGTGGAAGGTGGTAATGCTTAGAGAAAGTATGCACTGAACTCCAAGTAGCTGCCTCCAAAATATCTTTAGTTGCCACCCCTTAAAAAAGCTGTAGAAGTGGGAGTAGCTCTAGTGGAATGAGGCCTAATCCCAGCTGGAATCTCCTTACCATGATGGGAATAACAGAAAGCAATACAAAACCCAATCCACTTAGAAATAGTTTGTTTTGACACAGGCTTGCCCTGAGAACCCAAAGCAAAAGAAACAAACAACTGCTGAGACTGCCTGAACCCTTTAGTTCTGCTCAAATAATATCGCAACTGCCTGTGTATATCCAAGGTGTGCAAAATCTTTTCCCCTTTATTTTGGGGTTTGCATAAAAAGTAGGCAAATGAATAGTTTGGTTTAAAGCCACACTAGAAACCACCTTAGGCATAAAGGAAGGATTAGTGCGTAAAGATACCCTATCCTTATGGAAAATTAAGAAAGGCTCAACTGCCATAAGGGCCTGTAATTCAGAAACCCTTCTCGCAGAGGTAATGGCCAACAAAAAGCAGTCTTCCATGATAAATATTTCAACTCGGCAGTAGCTGCAGGCTCAAAAGGTTGTAGAGTGAGTTTCTCCAACACAAAATTGAGATCCCAAGCAGGAGTAGGAGCTCTCTGGGGTCTTATATTCTTTGCCCCTCTAAGGAATTGCTTAAACAAAGGATGAGAAAACAATGGTGGATCACAGTCATAGTGAGCAGAAATTGCTGCAGCATGAATCTTAATAGAAGAGAAGGACAAACCTTTGTCCAGTAACTCAGCAAGATATTGAAGAGCCACACTTAAATTAGGCTTAGCAACATCAAATTCCTTTGCTGCACTCCAAAATAAAAATCTCTTCCATTTATCTGCGTATACTTTCCTTGTACTAGGCCTTCTGGCCTCCAAAATAACATTCAAAACTTGCTATGAAGCTGAGACCATCCAGGGTTTAAAACAGAATATGCCAGGCTGTTAGGTGAAGAAAGTGAAGTTTGACATTGAGTAAATGACTGTTCTCTTGAGACAGCAGGTGTGGAATCGAAGGCAAAGGCCATGGAGACTCCCGAACCAGACTTCTCAGTAATGGGTACCAGTGCTGTCGAGGCCAATCTGGAGCTATTAGAATCATCTTTGGCTTGTCCTGTCTGACCTTTAGGAGTACCTTTGGGAGGAGAGGCAGAGGTGGAAAGGCATACACATGAAGATTGCTCCAATTGAAGAAAGAGCATCCAATTTTCAAGCTGTGGGCTGATACCTTTTGTGCAAAACTTTGGCAGCTGGTAGTTTAGTGGAGAAGCGAACAGATCTATGTCTGGAGTTCCCCATGACACTGTCAATTTCTGAAATACACGAGGATCCAATTTCCACTCGTGGGGATCCATGATTCGTCTGCTCAACACATCTGCTAAGGAGTTCTGTGCTCCCGGCAGAAACCTTGCCTGAAGATTGAGCTGTAAACTGAGAGCAGTCTCCCACAAAATCATTGCTTGTCTGCATAGAGGATAAGAATGTGTTCCCCCTTGCTTGTTGATGTACCACATGACAGTTGTGTTGTCTGTTAGAACCAACACCTGCCCTGGAAGAAGTAAATCCTTGAAAGCTATTAATGCAAATTGGACTGCTAACATCTCCTTCAAATTGATATGTAGATGTTGTAGTCTGGCAGGCCACGTGTCTTGTATCCACTTTCCATTTAGATGAGCTCCCCAAGCTTTGTCTGAGGCATCTGTCGTTAGAATCTGACTCGCCTCTGGCCGGGTCACAGAGAGTCCCTTGTTTAGGTGACATTCCTGAGCCCACCACAAAAATTCCTTTTGAATGCAAGGTATTATCTGAATGACAGTGTCCATATCTTGGCAGTGCTGTGTCCATACATTTTTGAGATACCATTGTAGCTTCCTCATATGCAGTTTGGCATTGGGAAGCACCAGAATACAAGATGCCATGAACCCCAAGGCTTGAAGGACTGTCCTTGCAGTCAGACTGGACTGATGAGACAATTGATGGAAGTAAAGGGAAAGATTCTTTTGTTTGTCCGGGGTCAAAAAGGCCATCTGGGATGCTGTATTCAGTCTCACACCCAGAAAGCACATATCTTGAGAGGGTACCAGACTGGACTTTATTTCGTTCACAGAATACCCCAGGCATCTTAGCACTGCTATCACATATTGCAAATGATGAAGAAGCTCGTCCCCTTCCTTTGGCCAGAATCAGGCAATCGTCCAAATAAGGATAGATCTGTATTCCTTTTAGCCTGAAGAAAGCTATCACTGGAGCCAGAACCTTTGTGAACACTCTCGGCGCAGTAGATAAGCCAAAGGGCAATGCAGAGAACTGATAATGAGAAGTCCCAGCTCGGCGCAGATACTTCCTGCAACAGCCCGATAGGAACATGAAGGTAAGCTTCCTTGAGATCCAGAGTCACCATCCAGTGATCTTTGCCCAGCAGAGGTAAAAGCTGTTGTAACGTCAACATTTTGAACTTGGGAATGTCCAGATAAGTGTTGAGGATAGATAAATCCAAAATTGGTCTCCACGTGTTCCCCTTCTTTGGTACTAGGAACAGGCGAGAATAAAATCCTAGGCCTACTTCTGGCAGAGGGACCGGCTGTATGGCCCCTATTTGCAGCAGCAGAAATTTGTTTGTGAGCCTCTATTCTTTGCTGAGGAGGAACGTCTGGCATGCCTTTGAAAGGAGGCAAGGTATGGAAATAAAACATGTAACCTTGGTGTATAATATCCAATACCCATCTGTCCTGGGTAATTAAACTCCAATTTTCTTTGAAGAGTGCCAACCTTCCTCCCAAAGGTGCTGCCAGACAAGAAGGCTCTGGCAGCTGAAAAGGTAGGTCATTGGGCCTGTTTACGAAAGGACTGGCCCCTGCCTCACCGAAAACTGTGCAGGTGAACTCCCTGTTCTAGGTCTGAAAGAGCCCTGAGCTCTACCCCTACCACGTCTAGATCTTCTAGACTGTGAATCATAAGAAGGGTACGTCCACCCCTTAGCAGGCCAATTCCTACTAAACTGGAGGCTGAACTTGCAAAAAATCTTTAACAGTCTGCATAGACTTAGCCTTGTCTTCCATTTTCTTTAAAACTGCCTCCACAGGTGAACCAAACAATACATCAGACTGTAAAGGAGCATCTAAAATCCTTGTCTTAACATGGTCAGATAAGTTCTGATCCCTCAGCCAGGCGTGCCTGCGAAGAACTGACCCAGTGGCAGCCACACTAGACGAGGCCTGTACAGCATCAAATCCACATTGTAAAGAATGCTTACCCACCTGTTCAGAAACATGTACCAAATCTTGTAATTCTTTACACTCAATGCCTTCCGCCAGAGCATCTACCTTAGACTTCAATTGAGAAAGAAGATAGTTTTGATATTTCAACATGTGAAACTGGCAATTCAAAGATCTCATAGCTAAGGTGGAAGAAGTATAGACTTTCTTTCCCCATCTATCCAAAGCTCTGGCCTCTTTATCTGGGGGAACCGGATTGTTTACCACAGAGGCCTTGACACCCTTAGGTCCCTGACTAACTGTTTCTGGGTCCGCCCTAGGACTCTTATACAGTTATTTATGAGCTTCAGGCACCCTGTAATACCTGTCCGGTTTAACAGGAGCAGGAGGCAAAGAATCAGGATTAAGTGAAGCCTCTGCAAACACATCTTCCACAACATCCAGAACAGGTGGTATAGCCAAAGGCCTATGCTGGGGTAAAAGCAAAAATTCCCTAAGCCTTTTCCTGGAATCAGAGAAGTCCTGACCTTCCCACTTAAAATGTTCCCTCATGGAATGAAGAGTCTCTGAAAAAGAAAAATCCTCTGGAGGAGAAGCTGAAGGAGTAGAATCATCCACATCAGAATCAGAATAAGGAGAATACTCCTGCAAGTCTTTAGCCGAAGACTCTGAAACATCCGAAACCTGCTCAAAACTCCCCAACTCTGGTTCCACCCTAGGCCTCTTATCAGGAGGGGGCAAAGAACCTCTAATCAAAGTAATTAAATCTTCTGCCATTTTGAGCATGTGCTTCTTGGGCACAGATCCTGAAGAACTAGGAGTGACACCAACAGAAGCTAAACCTGGCCTGCCTCTGGGAGAAGCCTTGGAAACAGAAGGAGAGGGCCTAACCACCCTAGGAAGGGAGGGGAGTACAGTAACCTGAGAAGCCCCTTCAGCCTGACCTGCCCCCCGAGAGGCCACATCCTGCAATAACAAAGTCTCCCCTGGGACTCCAGAAGCCTCGGTGGAACCACCCGGTTCCACTGACCTCTAAAGAACCGGCGTCCGTGCGGACGACTCTTCTTGCCTGGGTTTAGCTGCCTTGTCTTTGCGCTTCTTGAAGAAGCGGGCGCCGGAGCATCCGACAGCATATTGTAATTGCACCGCTTCCGAAGACCAACCTGGCACAATCTAACCTTCGCTAATAGTGCTCTTATTAAACCTAGCACAAAAGCGACACCCAACAACGTCGTGCTCAGGCCCCAAACAAGGAATACACAAAGTATGATAATCTCTATGCGGTATCTGCTTCCCACAAGAAATACAGTTATTCACTTTTCTGACATCCGGTAAACCACTGAGGCAAGAAAAACTAAAATATTCCCCAACGGGGTACTTAGCCAACTTTGACTCGGTCTGAAACTCCGAATTCGAAAAATTTCAGAACGCCGAACGGCACTTGCAACGCTGCTTCTGCATCGGACCATGCGGCAAAAAAGACTGGGGATATGACGTCGGTCATGCGCATTTGTACCCTGACGTCCTGATGTCAGTCTTAAGCGCCTTGACCGACGTCAGCCTAATACTTTGATATTCGGGCCGACCGAGGACAGCGGACTACCCAAGTGTAAGGACTGCAGCAATGTGAGATGAAGAACATCATCAGCTGCGACAGCAATAAGTTCAAATTCCATGGGTAAACTGGCTCCTGAATGTGTGGATGAAGGTGGAAAGTTCCTCTCATAAAAGCCTTGCAAAGCCTGTGAGACATAATAGAAGAGCCCCCTTCACCAACATGGAAGTTAGATATGGCCGCCAACTGCACTCTTATAGTGGAAGTAGAGGCCCCTTCATGAAAGAGTAAGGATAAGAACTCCAAAACCTTAAGAAACGGGGCTACCAAGGGATCTATACGTTGACCTGACGCCAAACATAAAAAACATTTCCATTTACTCCTGTAAAGTTTTCTGGTGGAGGCTTTATGAGAGGCAACCAGAATGTGCTGTACTTCAGGAGAGAAGAGATCAGACCTGGCTACGCAGGGAAGCGGAGCAGCCAAGCTGTCAGTTTGAGGGATTGAAGGGATGGGTGAGGAACTCCCGACGAGTGAGTCAATAGATCTGGCACTGGGTCCAGCATCCAAGGTTCCTCCATCTGATGGGCTCGAAGAAAGGGGAACCATATCTGCCGAGGCCAATATGGCGCTATGAGGATTATCGTCCTTTCCAGGTCTTTGGCTTTCTTAAGAAATTTGGTTATCAACGGGGCAGGAGGAAATGCATAAAGGAGACCTGGGGGCCAATAGTGCACTAGTGCGTCCCTGGGGACACCGCCCAGAGGGGGGAGTAGGGCTAAGTAGCTTCTGCATTTGGCATTCAACGGGGATGCAAATAGATCGCAGCAAGGCTGGCCCCATTTGCGGAAAATCATTTCCGCCACTTGCGATTTGAGGAACCACTCATGGGGCAACAGGATGGTCTACTCAACCTTTACGCAATGACGTTGGATAACCCCGGGATGTACGTTGCCACTAGAAAGCGACCCGTGGACTCCTCCCACTGCCAAATTCTCAGGGCCTCCCTACATAATGGACAAGACCTGGTTCCCCCTTGCTTGTTTATGTACCAGACCACAGACATGTTGCCCGTCTGAACTGCTATCATTCCCAGAGGTAAGGATGGGTGAAGTGTTGCAACACTAGAAACACCACTCTCAACTCCAGGAAATTGATGTGCAGGTTGTACTCCAGTTTGGACCATTCCCCTTGGACTGTTCTTCCATGAAAGATCCCCCCCACCCTATCAGGGAAGCATCCGTGGTTATTGTAACTGTAGGACTGGGTAGGACAAATGGGGGACCTATTGTGAGATCCTGACTGTTCACCCACCAGAGCATATCTCGTTTGCAAGAGTTCGTTATTAGTATTTTGTGTGATAAAGGTAGTTGTTGGAATGACCATTGCGTGAAAAGCAGCCATTGGAGAACCCACATGTGCATTCTGCCCATAGGGACTGCAATTAGAGAAGCCGCCATCATGCCTAGAACCTTTAACACTAGTATGGCCGGAGCTTTTCTGTTCTGAAGAAAAGTTCCCAGAGGGCTGACGTTCTTACTGGAGTAAGCTTTATCAGAGTTAACTATGTATCTAAATCTGCCCGGATGAACGAGATATGCTGTGAGGGCGATGACAGATTTTTCGAAATTGATCGAGATTCCTAAATGGGAACAAAGGTAGACTGTGTAGTCCCTGGCCTGTACAAGACGATGCTCGGTAATGGCGGTAAAGAGCCAGTCGTCTAGATATGGAAACACTCTGAATCCTAGCCGTCTCAAGTGAGATGCCACTACTGCCATGCATTTGGTGAACACCCTCGGGGCTGAGGTAAGACCTAAGGGCAGCGCTCGAAACTGAAAATGACTGGCTCCCAGCCGGAAGCGCAGGTAATCTCTGGACGGCCTGGCCATTTTGATGTGGTAGTACGCATCCTTGGGATCTATAGAGCACATCCATTCGTCCTTCTGTAAGAAGAGAAGGATCGACTGTAGTGTGACCATCTGGAACTTTTCCTTCCTTATGAAGGTGTTGAGCTTGCTGAGATCCAAAATCGGTCTCCAGTCCCCTGTCTTTTTTGGAACTAAAAAGAACCTTGAGTAGGTTCCGGATCCTCTTTGGTCTGCCGGGACTGGCTGGACGACTCTTTGAGCAGCTTTGAAATTTCTACTGCTGCTGGATTTCGCAGATGGGGTGGCACATATGGAAATCTCTTTTGTTGAGGTGGGGCTGACGTAAGGGGAATTTTGTATCCTCTGGTTACTATGCTTTTTACCCAAAAATCCGAGTTAAGATTTAGCCAGGCCTGTGGGTATAAAGCCAAGCGACCCGCGAATGCCTCCAGAGCAGGACAGTCGGGGCCTCCATTCAGGAGTGCTGGAAGGGCTTCCCAGGAACGGTATCCCTGTCGCCCTGATTTTGCAGACCCCCTTTGCCGCCAGGGCGGCGTCTTCCATTTCTCCCCCCCCTCTGCCTCTGGAGGGGGCATCACCCTGTGTGGCTTGGAAAGATCCCAGAGTCTTACGGAACCACATCTTTCTGCCCCTTTGGGGTACGGTCTAGTCTGAGCGGAAAAATGGACCCCAATAGCAGACAGGGTCTTCCCCTCTTGCTCACACAGAGTTAGAGTCTCCTTTACTTTGGGCCCAAAGAGAGTGGCACCATCAAAGGGGGCATTGGCAAAGGAAGACTTGAAGGCTTCATGAAGGAGCACAGCCGCATCCAGGATTGTCTACGGAGAGCAATCGCTGAAGTTGCAGCTCTACTCGATCCTTCGGCCGCATACGAGATGAGCCTCATGGATGAGTTTGCTATTGAAGTAAGGGTGTTAAGTTGTGCTGTCACCTTATCTGAGACAGCAGCATCTGTGTTACCCTGGAGGGTATCTCCCAGTTCCTTAATGAGATCCATCTGAAGTCGCGTAAAATGTGTCAAACAGTTTAGCGAACGCATGGAAAAAGTCGCTGAACTGAAAACGCGCTTCCCATATCTGTCCATCGTCCTAGAATCGTTATTAGGAGGATGAACAGAAGAGGACTCAGAAATTTCCTTTTTCGTGGCTGCCGCTACCACCATAGCATCAACCGGGACTCCCTTAGTAAAAAAAAAAAAGTCATCTTGGGGGGCAGTGATAAACTTGTTTGGCTTATGAGGTACCGGTTCCACTATGTCTGGCGTCTCCCATGTCCTTCGAACAATTAGGTCCATCAACTCGAAGGGCGGAGTCACCCAGGAGGTAGAAGGTTGAGCCCCAAAAGCCTTCAGCAACACCGACTCGTCCTCAGTGGGAGCCAGGGAATGCCAATCACTCCCTCTGTCTCAAGAATGTCTGAAAATTATACATCCTCAGAGGGGGACAGTGGGGACTCCTCTGCCTCTTCCAACTCGGTGTCAGACGTTAGAGATTCCTGTGGGGAATCAATGTGCCTCCTCTTGCACAAACTTTTCCTCGGAACTTCATCAGAGGGGGCTTCTGGTGAAGCCTCCGGGGAACAGGGAGCCCCTTCCGGGGCTGGCTGAGGCAATGGGACTCTACGCTTGGAGTGGATCGCGGAGAAAGCGGCCCTTTAGGGGAAGGAGAAGACTGTTCCGAAGAAGTAGTTGTCTGTTCAGACAATACCTTCCTCATAAAATTCAAAACCCCCGAGCCCCGGGCCGAGGACGCCGGTTCCGAAGAACGCGGACGCCTCCCAGACATCAAAACCGCAGGCTCTGACCCAGAGGACGGAGCCGACCCAATCTGTGCCGAGGCCCTGAGAGGGAGAGTCGGAACAGAAAGGTTGGTACGACTCTCGGTCCCGGAACCAAGGAGAGGTAGTCGGCTCCTCGACTCCCCGACGGGCTCCGAAGGAGTCCAAGTCAATGGTGCCGATCGCACAACGGACGGTTTCGGCACAGAGGGCTCCATTAACATCGGTTCGTCTTCTGTCGGCTCCGAAGACTGTATGGGTCTCGAAGGAGGATCCGTTGGAGATATGAAGAGGTCTTCCAGTTTCGACACCAATTGGGATGAAACCGCAATTAGCTTGGACAGAGCCGTGTTCTCCATTAGTTTCTACACAACATGATCCACGTCTGTATCCGATAATGGTCTGGAAGATTAGATCGAAGGGGCCGAAGATGGCACCGAACGAAGAATCGACGGTGGAGGCAGCTCCGACACCAGGTCCAAGACCTGGGGCTCGATCAAAGATAACCGTTCGATGCTCGGCCCCAAGGTCTTTGGGACCGGCGAACGAATCTTGGAAGAGGTGCTCGGAGCCGAAGACATGGGCTCAGACACCCTCGACATCTTCGACTCCTTCGAAGACTTAGAAGCCTGGTCGGACTTCTCCAAGGCCTCCTGGAAGTCCAGCTTAAGTAAGCCCCTGTCAATCAGCTTCCTGCACCTCTCTGTCATGACCCTCCCACTAAAGAAATGACAAATGGAGCAGTCCTCATGTAAGCGGAGTGGCCCAAGGCAGTAAACACAAGAAGCATGATTGTTAGTAATGGACATATTTTGCCCACACTGACATCTTTTAAATCCGGATTTGGCCTTCTCTGACAAAGCAAGCACAAATCCCAAACAGTAATCAAGAACAGTCACCAACACTAATAAAATACACAAAGAAGGTTATTAGCAACAAGGTAATAATAGAAGTAATATGAACCATAACCTATATACACTATCCAGTAATTATAGAAGAAAAACACACACTGTCAGAGCCCTGACAGGCAGAAGTAGGCCGCAGCCCAACAAAAAACTACCTATATATATGTATATATACCAAGATATACCGAAACTAACTAGAAACAACCACACACTCTACACTCTATCCTATCTGATAAATTCTGACAGAAAAAAAACTCTTATCTGAGCGTTGTAATTAAACCTTTTCTCTGACTCGAGCTCTCCTCGACCGATCTGTTGCAGCAGCAAACTAGATCGGAGGAGTAGCAGGGAGGATCATAGGATATACTCTGGAAACGAGCTTCTCTGAGATGTAGAGCTTGTGATACTGCCGACTCTGAGCCGACCATCGGCTCTGAACCCCGTGTGTGAGAACAAACTGCAAGATTGAACACTTTCACATTTATAAACACTGAATTTCTGTGTGTATTATTTTGTGACTGTTTTCCTTAAGTAATTCACTAGAAAAAAAGTACAGTTTTGTGCCTACCATAAATGTAGATGATCGAAGATCCACATTGCTGCAGTCCTTACATATGGGTAGTCCGCTGTCCTCGGTCGTGGTCACCAAAGTATTAGGCTGACGTCGGTCAAGGCGC
>NC_056734.1:990568787-990661271 GCF_019279795.1 Protopterus annectens | reverse complement strand
TTAACTGTTAGTAAAAGTATGAAATAGAAAGCAATAATTTTTGTGACAAGTTACAAAATTTGGGGTACCGACAGAGTTTGGTTCTTAATACTAAGTCTGTGGTCACACAGAAAAGCGCAACTATATCTAAAACACTAAGTTTATTGTTGCAATATTCCTTCTCTCCATCCCTCCTTCCCCCATTGGGGCTGCCTTTCCTCCGGCAAAGGAGGTTTCTTTTACTTTTTTTTTTCTCTTTACATAATTGTGCAATCTTTTTTTTTTCTTTTTCATTTGTTGCTTCTGTTCTTCTAAGGCAGTTCTTTTCTGAGGGGTGTGATGCTTTCACGTCACAAAGGTACCTTGCTTGTGGGATGCTAGACATGTCTGATGCAAGCCATGTGGAAGGGCTCTGGCTTTGTTAGTTTGACCATATGTGCGGCTACCCATCAGGGTCTCCCTATAATAAGGAATACTGCAACAGTGTGAAGTAGGACATCTACAGCTCTGCTTAGTTTTTATACTACTACCCTTTATGTACTGTAGGTCTGTGAGTCAGACACTTAACAGCATTACCACTAACCCAGAAGAAACTGTCTTTATTACAGCACTTTTAACAGCCCCCATTTGTGGTCAGTTGTAAGAAGGCTTGGATAGTTCTATAGTGGTTACTTTTTTCTTTCCTCTGTGTACCATAGTATTTCTTCAGACCTAATATTTCTAATATATGTGGCACTTTTTCTTGTTTTTGTCCAATATTACAGTCTAATGTGTGTATTGCTAAATAAATTACCGTTTATGTTACATTCACTTATTTTCTTTCACTAAGCCGTTTGGCTAAAATGAACAAAAGTAAGAAAAATAAAATACTTTAAATGCATTACCACTTGAAGTTAAGTTGCACACAACATTAAAAAGTGAAATGTATAAGTATGTGGGTTACAGAAATTCTAACACAGGGCAATGACATAAGTTCTTTGAGGCTAGTAGGTTGGAAGCCCTGCAGCAGAACTTGTTGCTTTAAAATAATTGCAGACTGCATTATGAAGATTTATATATGAGAAACTGGGGGATACATTTGGTGGTGTTAAACCATGAAGATGGTAGACACTATGCCCAGACTCCTAAGCTTTTGAGGCACAGGATGCAAAAAAAGTTCCATTAAGAGGAACACTGAATTTTGTCTTCTGTAGCTACTGGGAAATTCTTTTGTTATGATCAAAATAAACAGCTTATTCATCTGTGGACATAATTTTACAGAGCGCCTGCATGTTGTCATGTTATGGTCTTTGGCACTGGGATTGACTGTTAATGATAACCAAGTGGCTTTCATTCGTATCTTGCTGTAAATTCACACAGCACAGGTAAAGTGGATTTTTGTTAACATAATGCTTGTAACTAGTTAAGTGTACTTTTATGCTAGTTATTCCTGCATCTGTTCGGAGAAGAGCAGTTTGCTTTTGCTGCAGTCTGTGTGTGTGTATGTATGTATGTATCTGTATATATATATATATATATATATATATATATATATATATATATATATATATATGTATATATGTATATATATGTATATATATATATATATGTGTGTATATATATATATATATATATATATATATATATATATATATATATATATATATATATATATATATATATATATATATATAGAGCATGCCAACTTTCAGCATTGAAAATTTTTCAAATTTTTCAAATTTTTTTTGTGGGGCTGTGGGTGGTAAGTGAAATGGAAGACATTTCTAGGCTTTCTAAATGAGACGTTTGACAGGTTTGTATTCATAGTTTGTGGTGAACTGTTTTCAAGACATCTTTCAAAAGCAGGAGTAAATGATTTCTTTTGTTTCTTTTTCTTTTCCAGTGAGGTCCTTTATGAAGATGAGACATTCAGGAGTCGAGCGTTTGCTGCTCTTGTAGCCTCAAAGGTTTTTTACCATTTGGGTGCTTTTGAAGAGTCTCTGAACTATGCCTTGGGTGCAGGTGACCTCTTCAATGTGGTTGACAGTTCTGAATATGTGGAAACCATAATAGGTATGTTTGTAATATTGCAAATCCAGGATTTCTGAAAATAAATTCAATTTTTCTTCTGAGCTGCAGTAAGGTTGCACAAAGTATGATGCGTGTTTGTTTTTTTTTTTTTTTTTTTGGTAATGGATAATGTCCTTCCATGTCACTGTTGCAGTATTCTTTACTAAAGGGGTTCCCTGTTTTGTGTAGCCTAGCATCCGGCCAGTGTACCAAAGCCTTAGGATTTTATAGATGTCATGCATCATACTTATGCTCCCTGCTCAAGGTGTAGGATATTAAAGGTGATGTTCAGACCTCTGAATTTCTTTGCTGTCAGTCCAAACACCATCATCGATCATCCGTCGAAATGCTGCTCCTGTGCTGGTACTGGGCCGTGTTTCAGATGTGCCCTACTGGGGTTTTTAATCTTTTCTTTTTTTTAATTTTGTGAGTTTACCTGTCATCCAGAAAGGGAAAATGTCATTGTAGGAGGCAGATTCCTCAAGTATCATCACGAACAGTGTCTCTTTTGTTTGGGTGCCTCTTGTGACCGTACTAAGTGTTCTGCCTGCCAGGTGTTTGTCCCCAAGACCTTGCGTAGTCACCTCTCCTATTTGTCCATTTATAAGTGTCTTAAATTTTTAGCACAAGGTGCTGTGGCGAAATCTTCCCATCTTGAAGGTCAGATGCCTGCCAGGAAGTAGGCCAAAAGAGTCTGGTCTAATTTGGCTGCTGTCCCGCCTCCCCCTGGACATCTGTCTCGAGGCTGGTGAAGTCCCAGAGGATCATCTGGTTGTTGCATCTGATTCCTCTGCAGAAATCATATCAGATGCTGGCATGGATCAGACCTCTTGCACATCCTTAGGCTCTGTAGGCATGTATTCCAGATGTTGAGGGGAGTCTCTGCCGATTATTTCAGAAGGACCAAGAGGGATTCAGCCGATTCCTGTTCTGGAGGAGATTCTTAACATTAGTTGAATGTAAGCAAATGTCTAAACTGTGTTTTAAGGCAGACATCCTTTAAAAAAAGAAAAAAAAAGTTTCCAGTGCTCCTAAAGATTCCAAGTTTAATGGCAGGATTTTACCCAGGGGTTGTTTAATGTACTGTAGGTCTTGTAGCCTCCCCCAAGGAGTTTCTGTATCTACTCCCTCTTTGTCCTGTGCCCTACTCAAGAGGCCCAGAGTGCAGGGCTCTTCTGACGAGGAACTGGATTTTGGAGAAGGATCTTTAGCATATTCATTTCAGATCCCTTCTGCCTTGGATTATGACTTTGAGGAGGAAGACTCTGTTGGCCCAGGCTCTCTTTGAAGAACTCTCCTTTGGGGATAATATTTCTCATATGATGGATTTTTTTAAATGGGACTGTTCTCAAGTTTCTGACATCCAGAAGAGGTGGCATTAGCTTCCCCAGATGGATTCTCCTAATCTTTCTGCTCGCTCTCTCTCCATCCTTGTCTGCCTTTTTAGATATCTTTTCAGCAGCTTCTGTGGCCCTCGATTTCCAGCTTCCAGCCCCTAAGAAACCAGACAGATTTTGCAAAGTGCCTGATTAGTGTAACTTTGCATGTTAAGTTGTCTATCTCGCCTTGGTTCTTGCTGGTTGGGATCAGAGCTGATCCTCTGCTCTGACTTAGCAGTCTTCCATAGCTCGAGAGCTGTTTACTGGCTCGAGGCTACCCCTTATCCTATAATCCCTTTCGATAGCTTCCCAGATTTCGTTTGCCTCTTCAGCTGCGAGGTGTCGTTTTTCTGGCTCAGGTTTGTATAGATTTTTTTGTGTAACTTTTTCACTAGAATTTAACTTTTCTAGTTGTTTTATTAGCGATAGTTTTGCCTCTGATAGATAATTGTTTAGCTTATAGTATCCCTTGTTTTTTTGTATAACTCATTTAACTTGGAGAGATCTCCCCCACCCCTCCCCCTACCTATTCTTGTCAGGTTAAGTTAGAGGCTTTCCTTCTGCCTTGTTCTTATAGACTAGCCGTTTAAGTTAGAGGCTTTTAGATTCTTTAAAAAAAAATAAAAAAAAAAAAAACTTTAGCTATAGTCTTTCTAGTAGGTGCTTATTGTTACTGTTGTAGTTGTTTTTTCCTTCTGCTGTTAAGAATGTCAAAGGAATCCAAAGTTTCTGGGTTCAAGAAGTGTGACTCATGCTGTCAGAAAATGTCTGACAGATGGGCGAACTTCTTGCGTCTATTGTCTAGGCACTGTGAACCTGCAAGACTCTTGTTCTGTTTGCCATGCCTTTAGTCCAAGAGTCCTGCAGGAGCGTAAGAATAAGCTTATTCTTACAGGTCTTTTAAAACCCCAGGATTTACCGGCCAAGAGCTCACAGCCTGTGAAATCCACTAAGTTGTCGGCTCCAAGTTCGGAGCAGTTTTAGGTTCAGGATTTATCTTCCTTGTTCCGGCTGGCACCAACAAGACAATCTCCCCGTTTGGTCCATCAGAGGCTTCGGAGCCATCGTGGACCCACAAGAGGCTGAGGTCCTCTTCACTAGAGTCGGTACATTCGGCTCGTCTGTCTCCTTTATTACAGAGCGAGCGTAGTCACCAATCCTCTCACTCCTCTCGATCCTCTTAAGACTGTCTCATCATGATTTGGAGAGAGTGGTCAGTAGGTTGCTAAAGTCGCAGACACTAGCCAAATTCTTGTCCAGCCCTCCTCAACAGGTATCTGCTCCGTACACTTCCCTCAATGTTCCTCCTCAGACTCCAATGAGTTCGGAGCCGGAGTTCGTTGGTGTTAGAGTAGTGGAACCATCGGCTCAGATAACTATCTCCTTCAGTTCCGACGTCTGCTCCGATTCCTTCTGTGGTACCCTCCGTCGAGGGATTTGGGCACCGGGACTCCCTTGTTAGCTCCGAGGGGGCGAGTGGCATCGACCCTTGTCTGACCCCGTTCTCCTCCTCGGAGCTACGGCCCTGGTGAGCTTGGCTCCTACATTGGCCTCGGAGCAGTGAAACATTCCTATTTCTTCGGAACTGGAGCTTTCTCTGCATCGTGGCAGGGTCGCTTTTGATGTCATGCGGAGTGTGCTGTCCCCTGAGTCAGCTCCACTATCAGCCCCACCAGCTCTGTCCCCTGTAGTGCCTGTGCCAACCTCTGTCCCACCTTCAAACCCTAAGCGTAGAGAACCGCTGCTCCAGGAAACCCCATTGGGTGTTTCCTCCTCTTCTGAGGCCTCTAGTGATCACTCAGAAGAGCCCCCTTGGAAGAAAAAGTGTAAGAGGAAGCACATTGACTCCTCCGAGTCACTTTTGATTCCTACTTAGATGATTCGGAAGGGTCCCTGAGATCCCCCTCTGAAGAGGTTTCCTTCTCGGACATCCTAGAAATGCTTAAGCAGAGGGGGAACTGGAATCCCCTAGCCCCTACTGAGTATGAGTCTGTATTTCTGGATGCCTTCAGTTCCTGACCTTCCACCTCCTGGGTGTGTCTGCCTTTCGATCCACTTATGACAGTGGTGGCTATAAAGGCTCGGTCAGCTCCGGATACAGTGGAACCAGCTTCGAGGAGACCTAGTAAATTCATTACAGCACCCCAGGATAAGCAGTTCCATTCGAAAGGTGTCCCTGTTGATGCTATGGTGGTGGTAGCAGCAGCCACCAAAAAAGTTAGCGGAGACCTTTTCGTCTGTCCATCCTCCTAACAAGGAGTCTAGAACGATGGACAGCTATGGGAAGCAAATGTTTGCTGCAGCGACCTTCTCTGAGGTCACTGCACTACCTATGTCATTTTACCTGACTTCAAAGGGATCTCCTTAAAGAGCTCAGAGATACCCCCCAAGATCTAACAGCTGAAGGAGCACAAGCCAATGTAGCTTCCCAGCTAGAGACACTTAATTCTGTTAACTCCTCCATGAGGCTCATGTCCTATGCAGCTGATGTGGCGAGTAGAGCCGCAGGTACCGTGGTGGCCCTTGGGAGGCATGCGTGGATGCGGCTGTGTAGCTTTGCGGAACCCTTTCGAGTGTCCTTCAACACTTCCTTTGGTTCCTTTCTTTTTGGACCACAGGTGAAAGACACTGACTAGGTGTGAGCAAGAAGGCAAGAGACTCTGCCGTGGGAGTTCATTTTTCCACTCCCTCCAGACCTTCCCCCAAGGGTCAGTAGAGTGGAAAGATGTGGTTCTGTAAATCTCAGGGAGCCTTGCCCTGACACACGTAGTGATTTTTCCTCCAGAGGCAGAGGGGGAAACAATAATAGACGCCGCCCTCATGGCAGAGGGGGTCCACAGAACCAGGGCAACAGAGAATCCTTCTCTCATAAGCCCTTCCAGCATACCTGAAGTTTTGCCCGGCTACTCAACTCTGGAGGCAGTCGGTGGAAGACTTTCGCTATACCCAAAAGCCTGGCAAAGTTTAACACAAGACAGATGGGTACATTCCATTATATCCGGAGGTTACAAAATTCCCTTCCATCAACCCCCTTTACAGTCAAGGAAGACCCTTCCAGATGTTCCGCCCAATCTGAAGGAGCAAGCAGTAATAGAAGTTTCAAAACTGCTAGAAAAAAGAGCCATCCCGGAAGTCCCGGCAGACAAGCACAGATCCGGAACTTACTCATGGTTCTTTTTAGTAGCAATAAAGACAGGGGACTCGATACCGATTCTAGATCTCAGCAGACTAAACAGTTTTGGATGGTCATGCTACAGTCCATTTTACCCTTTCTGGATCAGGACAATTGGATGTGTCCAATAGATCTTCAGGATGCATACTAACATCAAGATGGACAGGAGCTCCAGGAGATATCTTTGCTTCCGGCTGGGGGCCAGTCATTATCAGTTCAGAGCTCTGCCCTTTGGTTTCGCCACAGCCTCCAGGGTGTCCTCCAAATGTATGGCAGTGGTCACGGCTCACCTGAGGCTTCAAGGATTCCAGGTGTTTCCCTATCTGGACGACTGGCTCCTTACTGCTACCACCAGGCATCAAGTCGTACAAGCACGGGACCACACAATCACAATCTGTTCCCAGCTCGGCATTACAGTAAATTTCGAAAAATCTGCCTTGTTGCCCTGTCAATCTATCACTTACATAGGAGCAGACTTAGACACAAGGGATATGTTTGCAAGGCTACCACTAGAAAGGGTTTCCACAGTCCATCAGCAGGTACAGGTTCTGATGCAGAGCAAAAGGATCCAAGTCATGTATGTCCTTCAAAGTCTGGGTTCCATGGCAGCAGCCATTCTCCTAATCCCACTGGCGCGCTTTCATATGAGAATTCTTCAGTGGCTTCTGTTTACGCAGTGGTCTTTCCAAGAGCTACCCATGACTTACATGATCATAATCACAGATGCATGTAAAAGGCATCTTTCTTTGTGGATAGTCTCCTCACTAGTAACTTGGGGCAAACCTTTCATACAATCCCGTCCAGTAGCCACATTGACGACAGACTCCTCCCTGATAGGGTGGGGAGGCATTATATGGGCAGGACGGTCCAAGGCACACATGGCACCCTCACGAGTACAATCTGCACCTAAATGTCCTGGAAATGAAAGCCATGCTCCTGGCGTTGCAAGCCCTTCAAGACTCTCTTTCTTCTGGGACCATTGCTATTCAAACGGACAACATGTCAATAGTGTGGTACATCAACAAGCAGGGCGGAACCAGGTCCCTACCCCCTGTGTCGAGAAGCACTCAGACTTTGGCAGTGGGCTATCTCCTCCCAACATTTTCTGATTGCGATGCATATCCCTGGGAGATCCAACGTCATAGCGGACAGGCTCAGCGGAGGTATTCTCATGCCTCACGAGTGGTCTCTGAATCAGGAAGTTGCGAATCTTATTTTTGCAAATGGGGACAGCCTTGCTGCGATCTCTTTGCCACCCCCTTCAACACCAAATGCAGCAACTACTTCTCCCATTTCCGGGTCACATACCCAGAGACTCTCTAGTCCACAATTGGCCCCAGGGACTTCTTTATGCCTTTCCTCCTTTTCCCCTAATGCCCATACTTGTACAGAAAGCAATATCACTGGGTTGCAAAATGATACTCCTTGCTCCCTACTGGCCTCGACAGATATGGTTCCTGTTCCTGCACCGTTATCTTCTCTATCAACCCTGGACTTTGGACCCAATTCCAGACCTCCTGGTTCATCAGTCAGGCGGGTTGCATCAGTCCCTCAAAACTGTCCAGCGCACAGCTTGGTTGCTCATCTTCCAACCTTAGCCAAGCTTCCCAGCATTTTCTCAGCAGTCCATGACATTATCGTCTCCTCTCACAAGTCTACGAGGAAAACTTATGCTAGCAAATGCAGACGTTTTTCTTGGGCAAAGGCTAGGGATGTGGCTCCCTTTTCAGCCCCAATCCACGAAATCCCGGAATTCCTAGCTCAACTGTTTCACTCCGGGTCCGCTTCCTCTACGATCAGGGTACAAATGGCGGCCATTTCTAACTTTCATGTTGGTTTTTCAAACTCTTAACATTATGTCTTAAGCTCTGTAAAGCTTTTTTGAGAGGGACAGCTGCTCTTAGACTTCCAGTGAGAGATCCCACTCCTCATTGGGACCTTAATTTAGTCCTAACCTCCCTTAATTATGCCCCCTTTTGAACCTGCAGCTTCCTGCTCTATCAAGTTTCTATCTTGGAAGACACTCTTTCTGGTAGCTATTACTTCAGCCAGACGCATCTCCGAACTTCAGGCACTATGTGTTCGTCCTTCGTACTTGGTTTTTCATAAGGACAGAGTTGCTCTGAGGACTAATCCTTCGTTTCTCCCTAAAGTCTTCTCAGAAAATAATTTAAACCAATGTACAGATCTTCCTGTGTTTTTCCCTAATCATACCAACAAGGCAGAGTACAAACTACACCAATTGGACTTTCACAGGCAATTATGTTTTTACCTGCACAGAACTAAAGTAGTAAGGGAGTCGGACCAACTATTTCTCTCTCATGCCTTAGGCAAACAAGGTCTCCCAGTTTCCAAGGTAGCATTGTCCAGATGGTTGTCGCACACTATTTCTTTATCAGTTGAGAAACAAAGTTACTTACTAAACCGAAGGGTCATTCTACGAGGGCCTTGGCCATCTCTGTAGCCTTCCAGTCTAGGTTGCCCATGGATTCCATCTGTGCAGCTGCCACGTGGGCAAACCCTTATACTTTTATTTCTCATTACAAGTTGGATATGGTCTCCAGGAGCAGAGCTGACTTTGGTCCACTGTCCTGAAGAGTCTGTTCCACTGAGCCACCCAGGATTTTAGGTGCTGGGGACGCTGTCCCAACCTGCAAGAACGAAGGCGAGATAGACAACTGAACATAAAGAAGTTATGTACCTACCATAACGTTCCATGTTAGTTGTCTTCATCTCGCCTTCCTTCTTGCATCTCACCCTCCATCCCCCTGTCCTAGTGGATCGAGAGGAGTTTTTCTGTTTCACTGGCTGTGTTCTCTTGTCTCCTCTATTGACTTAGAAAATTTGACGGTATAGTCAAGTTTTTTTGACTGGTTATTATGTTGTCATGTCTGGAGTTAGGTATTTCAAACGAGATCTGGGTAGCTATCGCTAGGCATTATGGGATAAGTGGTAGCCTCGAGCCAGTAAACCGCTCTCGAGCTATT
Organism: Protopterus annectens; assembly: GCF_019279795.1. NCBI lineage: Eukaryota > Metazoa > Chordata > Ceratodontiformes > Protopteridae > Protopterus > Protopterus annectens. Next base: position 990,651,705 of record NC_056734.1, on the reverse strand, counting down.
GAAGATGGCTGAGTCCCAACCAGCAAGAAGGAAGCCGAGATGAAGACAACTAACATGGAACGTTATGGAAGGCACATAACTTCTTTTTACAAATAATGTTCTGCTTATCCTTCTGTAGAGTCTGGCTGTACTGACAAACCCCCTAAACTTTTGCCGTCTACCGAACTACTTCCTTTAGACAAGGATGCTAGAGCTATGGAACGGCTATGGAAGAAGGTTTATACTGTTTCCATCCTTAGCCTTTTTGTGTTGTTTAATTACCAAACCCATATGACCAGATATTTTTCAGCCCTCCGTTCTTGGGCTTCCCAGGCTATCTCGGACCTTCCTGATTCTGAAGTGAAGGCCATGCCCGTCTCTTTACTGTCCTATTTCTCAAGTAGCCCTTCATTTTATTAAATATAGTTAAGATGCAGCTGATGCCTCCTGTAGAGCTGCTACTTTTGGTTCTGTTTTGAGATGTTCCTCTTAGCTTGGTCTCCACCATTTGGTTAAAGATATTATGGCTAAACTGTTGGATGCTCCTCTTTGTAATAAGAGCTGGTTTGGTTCTGCAGCTACTGAGTTTAAGTCCCTGCAAGATATTATTTACTTTTGTTTACCGGGAAATTCCAACTGGACACCGGTCCTTTTTCAGTGGAAGCCGCAGGTGAAAAACTCCCCAGAATAACACATGAGCAGCGGAGTACATGAAGAACAATTGAATATACATACAGTAACAAATAATACATACTGCAGTAAACATTGGATATACATACAATATGAAACATAGTAATTAACAGATAAAATAAAGGTAGGATGTATATACAGATAGTACTAAGCTCTAACGGCTACTATTCAAAACTGGTATACCTAAATCTTGTATACAGATATTGCACTAAACTCAAACAGATATAAAGCAAATGCTCTACACGAAGGTTGAACAATCTAGAAGGGCTAATGGGATGGAAGGGGGAGATGGAGGAGAAAGAGGGGAGACTTGGTATACGTGGTAGTGATAGAAAGCTAGGTATAAGTCGGTTGGATGTCTATTTGCAGTTGAGATGAAGCAGGGTATTTAAGCATGTTGTAACAGGGCTGAGAGATTGAGTGAGGGGAAAGGGGAGCATAAAGGGTGAGCCAGAGCCTGCAGAGGAAGGAATGCAATGATCAGATGGTGTGAGGCAGGGTGGCTAGGGGAGAGGAAGGGGATGTAAAAAATTAGGTAATAAGGATAAGGCCTTGCAGGAATTGAAGTATATTTGTTTCTCCAATTTCAGGGGAATTATCCATCTAAATCTGCTTTTGTTCGTGGACTTTCTCCTCCCAAATGTAAGAAGGGTTTTAGGCAGGTTCCTCCTGCAAAGTCTTTGTCACTTCTCAGAAACCTTTTTTTCAAGATGACCCAGGTTCTGTCTGACTGTTTGCTTCTCCCTTTCCTAAGCCAGGTTCCCTTATCTCTTCATCTTTGTGTCTCTCCCCAGTTGGTTCAGGATCACTCAAGATTCTTGGATTCTGTCCACGATCCTTCAGGGTTGTTTCCTGGTACAGAAATCCCTTCCTTTTCCAAGATCCCTCATCCTCCTTTGGAACAGTTTGTTTCTTCCTAGATCTACTTTAAGGGCTTTCAGGCACAAGACAGCATTCAAGGTATGCCCCCTTCACAGGAGGGGGAAGGATTGTATTCCAGAATGTTTCTGGTTCCCAGGAAAGAAGGCATCTGGGTTCAGCTCAACATCTTTCTGAAGATCCCTTCTTTTCAGATGTTATCCCTTCATACCCTGTTTTCCTCCTCTTTCCCTGGCTTTCTTGGTCTCCCTAGATAGCAAGGATATTTGTTTTCACTTCTTTATTCATCCCCTTTTCAGGAAATGTTTGCATTTCTTTGTTTCTTTCTTGCATTTTCAGTTCTCTGCTTTGTCTTTTGGCCTTTACTGCCACAAGGGTTTTCATGAAATGCCTAGCTCCTGTGATTGCTTTTTGCAGAATGAGAGGAATTCAGATCTTCCTTCATCTGGATGACCTACTCATTCATGCTTCCTCCCTGAGACGTTGCATCAACACCTCCACTATACAGTTTGTTTCTTAAAAAGCCTGGTAGTTAAAATAAACTTCCAGGATTTAGTCCTGCTTCCTTCTCAGGACCATGTACTTCGTTGTTGGCTCCAGACCATCCCTATGATGGCTTCCCTGCTTTCTTCCAATGCTCTTTCTCTCTTCCACCTTTTTTCAATCCCTTCTTCCTCTGGTTTCTATTACAGCCAGGGAATTTCTAAGGGCACTAAGTTTCATGGCTTCCACAATTCTTATGCTACTTCTTGCCAAGCTTCATATGAAAAACCTGCAGTGGTTCCTAAAGTCAGTTTGGCTCCAACACTGTCATCCTTTAGATTTCTAGTCCCTCCTCTTCCTTGCATTAAGCTCGAGCTTCAGTGGTGTTTATCAGCTGTTTGTCAACAGCCTGAGATTTCCATTTCAGCCCCCAGTTCCCTCTCAGGAACTTTTTTCGGATGCCTCAGACGTGGGTTGAGGAGCCCCTTTCAGTCCACTTAATGTCCCGGGTTTCTGGCCCCCTCATCAGATGTCAGACCACATCAATGTTGAGATTAGAGCTCACTTGTTTGTCCTTCAGGGGTCTCTATTGCAAGCTCGAAGCCCTAATAATCGAATACAAACACACCGACATATTCCACGAATACACTGCCCTAAACCGCAAAATTCAAAAGTTTTAACTGTCATACTTATCCCACCCCACCTCCCACTACATACTACCTACCCAAACAAACTAAAGAAACACATACGTACACCAACCAAAACACTACTTCTAACCCTAAACTAACCCCTACTTCTAACCCTACACTACATCTTGCATATACCACCATCTATTCACTTACCGTAACCCGCATCCTAACCCTAAGGTCTGTAACTATCGCACATTTACCTTAACAAGCTATACCCGAACAAAATAAATAATCCACACTCATACACGTAACAAAACCCTACATCTAACCCTACACTAAATCTCAGATACATTACCGTCTATGCACTTAACTTAACCCGCACCCTAACCCTAAGGTCCGTAACTATTGCACACTTACCTTACGGAGCTGTACCACGGAATGGCCAAGCATGACGATTAGACGTTTTGGATTTCACGCTTCAGGATGATCTGTTTACGTGGTTCAGTGGAGATGTGTTGGCATTTATGTATTCTGGTAAGTGCGTGTTCGAGGATGTAATAGGGAACCGTCCTTCAGGCCTTTCATTCCTTCTTTCTTCCAGGGCCTCTCAAAATATTAGACTGTACCACAGTGGTGCGGTACATCAAGCAAGGGGGACGACTATACCATCCTACCTTCTCTCCTGGCTAGCTCTTCAGGTTTTGGATCTATTTGTACAGTATCAAGTAACTCCAGGGTGTATGCATTCCTTCGGAGCAAAACATAGGCTCATGAAAGGATGCTTCACAGAGATGTGTTTTTGGACATTGTCCATCAGTGGGGTACTCCTCCGGTATAGATTTTTGCCTCCCCTCTGATCAGACAGCTTCCTCCGTTTGTGTTTTTGCACCAGAGAAGGTGGACAGCCTATTCTTTCTTGGAAGGGGATGTTTCTCTACTCTTTCACTTTCCTCTAATTCTGAGAGTCCAGATCGAAATGGAGAAGGATTCTCTCAGAATCTAGTTGGTGACTCCATTGTGGCCTGGACAGTATTGGCTCCCTGTTGTGCACTTAGCCAAGGGCAGTTACCACAAGTTATTTCACAGGGTGGACCTTCTTACACAAGACAAGGGGTCTCAAATTCATCCTCACTTGTCCACTCTTCAACTGACATTTTTTGAGATAGTGTTTTGATCCCCTTTAGGGATTTTTTTGAGGATGTACTTGGGTTTCTGCAGAAGACTAAGAAACCTACTACCAAGCTAAGAGATGGAAGATATTTGCTGTTGTGCCTTGCTCTTAACCAGGATCTACTTTCTGTGGAGAGCCCTCTAATTCTGTCTCATTTGTGTGGATTGCTCCATGCTGGATTAGCTTATTCTTCTGTTAAAGCTCGCCTATCAGCTACTCCTGCTTATCTGCCATTAACTTCTCTGGCTTTTAGGTTTGAGGTCAAGCAATTTTTTGAAGGTGTCCATCAGATGTCCCATGAAGCTTATTCCACCTTAATTTTGTTCTTGAAAAATTAACTGGGGCTCCTTTTTGATCCTGAATCTTCAGCTTCCTTACAACATTGTAATGGAAGACTCTTCATTTGGCCCTTAACTTTAGTTAAGAGAGTGTTTGAACTTCAGGCTCTAACAGCTGTTCCTTTTTTTAGTTTTTCATAAGGAGAAGGTATTTTTTCATACTACTTTTATGCCCAAGGTGGTTAATGAATTGCCTATTAATTGGTTTATTAATTACCTTCTCATCAGTCTGCTAGTGAGAAGGATATTCATACCTTGGATTTGCATAGGCAGCTTAGATATTATTTAGGTAAGACCCAAGGCCATTAGCAAGTCTAAGCGACATTGTTTCCTTTCATCCCTGATCCCTAGGTTTAGCTGTTTTCTAAACAAACCATTTCTTCATAGATTTCCAAGGCCATTTCTTTTTGTTACTCTTTTCATGGGAAGAACCTATCTGGGATGTGACCTTCTCTGGTGCCTTTTTCAAAGGATTAGATACCAATTCCATCCTTGAGGCTGCTGCTTGGACCTCTGTCCATACCTTTACTAAGCATTACAAATTGGCTGTTTCTAGAGCAAGAGCTGGCTTTGCCAGAGCTATCCTGCATGGATTTCTTGTGGCTGTTTTGGGCCTTACTCCTCCCAAGTGTGCTTTTGAGCTTCTTCACTTACCCTTTAGTAATGAATACTGCAACTGTGATATGGAAGGACATAGTACAGTTGTGTAAAATCCTATCATAACTTCATTGATGTTCATCGTGTTTCACTGTTGCAGTAATGACTGTAGGGTTCTCCCCTGCCGGCAGGCAGTCCTCAGTCGGCCAGAATCCCAAAGTCTGGGTCCGGCGTCTGCTGTTCAACCATGCTCCCTGACGTCAGAGCGCCAGGAGTACAAAGCTGACAGCCGACGCCATGTTCTGCAGTCTTTCTTGCCGTGTGGGATAGCAGTTCGCAAGTGCCAGTCGGCTGACTCCTGACACTTTTTTCTGAAAATCTTCAGTCCGAAGGCTTTCTTCTCCTACTCAAAGCTAAGTACCCCGTTGGGGAAACTTTTTTTCTTGCTCCAGTCCGATGTCATAAAAAGTTAATTGTATTTCATGTGGGAAGCAAATACCTCATAAGGATTTTCATTCTTACTGTATTCCTTGCTTAGGCCCTGACCACAACGTAGCTAGTTGTCGGTTTTGTGCTAGATTCAATCAACGTACAATTAAACGAAGGTATGATTTTGCATTTCATTACTTCGGTAGGCGTTTTAATTACAAAATGTCATCTGATACGGTTCCGGCTACCGGAGTTCACAAACGACGCAAGGACAATAACAGGCCTCCGAGGTCCAAATCAGACAATATCGTTCAAGCAGAGCCAGCTTCAGGTTCGGCCGTCGTCAGTGAGGCGCTTTTGCAGCCCCTGTCGTCGGCCATTTCGGAACAGATGGCCGAAACTGATTCTCACGAGGAGCCAACTAGGCCTTTGAATATTTTTGTTGCAGGACCTTCGGATAATGCTCCTTCGGTTGGGTCCGGAGCCGCTGTGCAGGTACCGGCTTCTGAAGGGGTTTTCAGGCCTACTCAGCTTCTAATAAAAGCAAAGCCAAAGGCAAAGACTCCTTCCAAATCAAAGACTGCAATACAGGGCTCTTCTGATCTGGCTCCCAAGTCACAGAAACAGTTATTTAAGATGGCGGAGGACTTACTAAGATTAGGGGTTCACATCCCCCTCCAGATAAAAGGCCAAGGCAGGAAGTTTATTATGACTCCTCTGATCAGGCTTCTGTTTCTTCAGTTTCTTCTTCTGACCAGGAATATTCTTTCCCTCCTTATGAGGATTCTGATGCTGAGGAATCCATTCTTTCAGCTTCTCCCCATGAGGACTTTTCTTTTGGGGAATCTTTGCATGAATTGAGGGAACATTTCCACTGGGAAGGACAGGAGTATTCGGAATCTAAGAAAAGGCTAAGGGATTTTCTTCCCCAACATAGACCCCTGGCTATTCCTCCTGTTTTGGATATTGTGGATGATGCCTTTTCGGAGTATAACTTAACCCCTGACTCTTTTTTCCTCCAGCTCCTGTTAAGCCTGACAGATATTACAGGGTTCCTGATTCCCACAAGTTTTTATACAAGAACCCTACTGCTGACCCTGAAACCATTTCTCAGGGTCCTAAGGGAGTTGAGGCCGCTTCTGCTAAAAACCCCATTCCCACTGAGAAGGATTCCAGATCTTTAGAAAGATGGGGCAAAAAAGTGTACACTTCTGCTACTTTATCTATTAGGGCTTTAAACTGTCAGTTTCATATGCTGAAATACCAGCAATTCCTCCTGTCTGTTCTAAAACAAAAGCTAACTTCCATTTCCGCCTGTGCAGATAAGGAATTACATGACTTAATGCATGCCACTGAACAAGTTTGGAAGCATGGTTTACACTGTGGATTTGATGCCTTGGAGGCTTCTTGTAGGGCTGCTGCCTCTGGCACAGTAATTAGAAGGCATGCATGGTTAAAGGAACAAAATTTGCCAGATCAAGTAAAAGCTAAATTATTGGATGCTCCTGTTCAGCATAATGTTTTGTTTGGATCTAAAGCTGAAGAGGTGATTAAAAAGATGGAGGACAAGGCAAAATCCATGCAAACAGTTAGATTTCTTACAAGTACAGCCACCCAGATTTAGTTGGAATTGGCCTACTAAAAATTGGTCCTTTCCCAGTTCACAGGCCTCAGAGGGGTAGATACAGACGCTCACGAGGATGGCCTCAAACACAAGCCTCTTATAGACCAAGACAGTGGACTGCTTCCACCCCTAGGGGAGGAGAGGACAGGTCGCAAGCTCATAGGAAACAGACTCAATGACTCCCTCTGTTGGGCTGCAGGAACTTCTTGCCTGGAAGCCCCTCTCGGAGGAAAACTTTCTCTTTTTCACCAAAATTGGACTCGTATAACCCACGACAAGTGGGTTCTGGATGTGGTTTCAAGAGGTTACAAATTCCATTTTCATACCCTACCAAGGCCAAGCGAATGGCCAGATCTTCCAAAAGATCAATGGACAGAGGCCTTAAACCAGGTGGAAGCTCACTTGGCTATGAAAGCCATAGAACTAGTTCCACTTTCAGAGATGGGACAAGGTTTTTACTCAAGACTCTTTCTAGTCCCCAGGAAGCAAAATTCATGGAGACCCATTCTGGATCTCAGTCTTGAACACTTTTCTAGAGATACCAAAATTCAAGATGCTTACTCTACAGCAGCTGCTTCCAATGCTGACCAAAAATGCATGGATGGTAACTTTAGATTTAAAGGAGGCATATTTACACATTCCCATCAGGCAGGACCGCAGAAAATTCCTCTGGTTCAAGGCCAGATCGAGGCACTTCCAATTCTCTGCGCTGACCTTTGGGTTGTCTACTGCGCCCAGGGTCTTCACCAAATGCCTGGCTCCAGTAGTAGCTTATTGCAGACTCGAGGGATTTCAGATTTACCCTTATCTGGACGACTGTCTTATTCAGGCAGACAGCAAGGATGTCTTACTCCAGCATCTACAGTTTGTTCAGAATCTTCTCAAATTCCTGGGATTCACTGTAAACATAAGTCAAATTTGACTCCTTCACAACAGATAATTTTTCTGTGCGCTTCTCTAAACACAACAACCCAGATGGCATTTCTGACATACGAAAAACAGTTACAGCTGGCTTCAAGTTTCAAAACCTTGGCAACTTTAACTCAGCTTTCTGCAAGGAGATTCCTGCAGGCTTTGGGGTTACATGGCCTCCTGTATCCTTCTCGTACCATATGCAAGACTACATATGAGGAAAATACAGTGGTACCTAAAAAGTGTATGGTCTCAGCATTACCACAGTTTAGACATACTGATCTCCGTCCTGCCTTGTCTTCAAAATGAATTCCTTTGATGGTCCAAGGCATGTACTCTAAACAAAGGAAAACCCTTCTGCCTGCCTCCTGCCACTCCGATACTAACCACGGATGCCTCAGATTATGCCTGGGAGCCCATTTTCAGGGCAACTGTCTGCAAGGCCTTTGGACAAAGGATCAGAAGCACCTGCATATCAATTTAAAGGAAATGTTAGCCGTTCAGAAAGCCCTATTGGCCTTCAGGAATCTTCTACAACCAGGACAACTACTGGTACGGACAGACAAAACCAGTTATGTGGTACATAAAGAAGCAAGGGGGATCTCATTCCTACCCCCTTTGCAGACTAGCCATGGATCTGTGGAACACAGCTCTAGCTTGCAATCTGGACCTTCAAGCTCAGTTTCTACCAGGGAAGCAAAACTTCCTGGCAGACGGTCTGAGCAGAAACCTTTCGGACCCACACGAGTGGATGCTGGACACCGAAATATTCAAGATGATAACAGCAGTCTGGGGATGTCCTCACATAGACCTCTTTGCATCCCACCTCAATCATCAACTACAGATTTTTTGCACCAGGACTTTCCACGAGCAAGCTTGGAAAGTGGATGCACTATCATTCAGTTGGAGAAACCTCTCGGGGATATGCCTTTCCGCCTCTACCTCTTCTTCCACGGGTATTATTAAAGATCAAACAAGACTGGCCCAACATGATAATCTTGCTGGCCCCAAATTGGCCTAGATAGTTTTGGTACCCAACTCTGAAAAATCTTTGTCTGGAGCCCCCTTAGATTTTACCACAGTCTCTGAACCTTCTGTCCCAACACCAGGGTCAGGTTCTACATTCCCATGTCAGAACACTCAGCCTGGCGGCCTGGTTAATCCAGGGTCTTGGATTCATTCTCTCCTACCCAAGCAGGTTATGGATGTCATTTTAGAAGCCAGACGTCCTAGCACTAGAAAATCTTATGCGGGAAAATGGAAAAGATTTTGTTCCTGGATGCAGGCTCAGGATTCTGGTCCTCTTCTTCCTAACATTCCTTTGATTTTACTTTACTGACAGACCTCTTACATAAGGGTCTTTCTTTCTCTTCCATTAAGATACATGCCTCTGCTATTTCTGCTCATTATTATACAGACCCTCCAATCTTTTCCCACCAGCTCATGAGACTGTTTCTCAGAGGAGCTAAGAACTTAAGGCCCCCTAGATCTCCTCCCATTCCTGCTTGGGATCTCAACTATGTTTTGGAAAAGCTCACTTTACCTCCTTTTGAGCCTGCTGCCACTTCTGACATCAAGTTTTTATCTTAGAAAACAGCCATCCTGTTAGCTCTGACCTCTGCCAGGAGAGTTTCATAGTTGCAAGCTCTTATGGCTGTGGAACCTTATATTATTTTTCATCAAGACAGGGTGTCTTTCAGGACTAATCCTACTTTCATGCCTAAGGTGGTTTCCAAAGTGGCTTTAAATCAAACTATTCACTTGCCAACTTTTTTACCCACTCCTCAAAATAAAGGGGAAAGGATCTTACATTCCTTGGATGTACACAGGCAACTACGTTTTTACCTGGACAGAACCAAGACATCAGGAAATCAGAGCAATTGTTTTTCTTATGCTTCAAGTTCCCAAGGTAAAGCCATTTCAAAACAGAGCATTTCTAAATGGATTGCTCATGGAATCAGATTTTGCTATTCACACCATGGAAAGCAAGTCCCAGGGAGTATGACTCATTCCACCAGAGCTGCTGCCACTTCTGCTGCCTTCCTCAGGGGAGTTCCTACCAAAGACATTTTGGAAGCTGCAACTTGGAGTTCAGTGCATACTTTTTCAAAGCACTACAATCTACCTCTCTACTCTAAGTCTAGGGCAGGCTTTGCTTCTGCAGTCTTGCAGGGCCTTTTAGCCGCCCCTTCTTTATGACCACCTCCCTTTCATTCTGCTTTGGGATTCTACCCTACAGTCATGACTGCAACAATGAAACACGATGAACATAGTACAGTTGTGTACACTTACCATAAATGTAGATGTTCGAGTGTCTTCACTGTTGCAGTCTGGGTTTCCCTCCCTCCTGTCCACTCTTATTTTTACTTTTGTGTGGCTCCTTTTCTCACCATTCTTTTGAGGTGTATTTGCAAAGGGTGTGGGACCTTATTCTTTTTGGGACTCCTGACATCTGAGGCAAGCAAAACTGGAGAACATTGCATCGGCTGTCAGCTTTGTACTCCTGTCGCTCTGACGTCAGGGAGCATGGCTGAACAGCCGACGCCGGACCCAGACTTTGGGATTCTGGCCGACCGAGGACTGCCTGCCGGCAGGGGAGAACCCTACAGTCATGACTGCAACAGTGAAGACACTCTAACATCTACATTTATGGTAAGTGTACACAACTGTACTTTGCAGTATTTGCTCTCTCTCTCCACCCCCTACTACTCTAATATTTTTCCTCTTTCTGGATGCACATGTTCCTTCTGGGGCTTTTCATTTTTCAGGTATGTACATCCGTATGTCACCTTTTATGCCTTCAGCGGGGAGCGTATGTGTGATGTAGGATGTCTTTTAAAAAAAAAAAAAAAAAAAATCCCAAGGCTTTGGTATATTGCCTGGACGTTGGGCTACCCAAGGCAAGGAATCCATTTAGTAAAGAATACTGGAACAGTGTAGAGTAGGATATTTATTATTGTAAGAATTTTACACAACTCTGCTTTTGTTGGTACCATGTTCTGCTCAGTAGTATTTTCTGCTTGGAATAGGTATATTTTCAGAGTTAGAATTTTTTTTTTTTTTTTTTTTAGGTAGTATGGTATAAATTACTTTCTGACTTACTGAACACATCAGTGTTGTAGTACTGATTTGTGGGTCTTCCTGTCGCGTAGAAGCTTGCAACCAGTCTGGTTTCCAGAATCTTTGCGTCATCCTTAGCCAACAGACATCTGAAGACCAATTTCTGGACTTCAGGGTATAAGAATGGCTTACGGTGCCATGTTCAGGTCTTTCTAGCCATGCAGTCTGATGCTCTTCACATGTGTTCAAAACACTCAGTCCATTAGTTGGCTCGCTTTTACAGTGTGTGTGTCCTCCTGTTGATCTGTTACAGTTTTCTTAACATGAGGGAGATCTCTGCAGCAGGCAACTAGACATCGGCTAGTATACAAAAGTCTTTCACTAATGTAGGATAAGTGGTACGTCACACACAGGCTGTTGTCATACATCAGCCATAAAAGTGACATATGCACACATCCACCTCAGAACTTCTCTGCTGCCACCTTGAACGTATGTCTGCTCACCAAGCTGTTTGCTGTTTTTCTGTGGATTTTCAGGTAAGTGCCCCTTTGGAGAAGTGTTTCTTTTACTACTGTTAATGTTAGGGTTCATGTCATAAAAGGCAAATGCCAGTGTGGAAGACAAATTCCACATAAGGATAACCATCTTCAGTGCTTGATTTGCATGGGGCCTAGTCATGATCACAAATCCTATCCCATTTGCCAGGCCTTTGTACCAAAAGCCCTTAGAAGTAGGCTTTCCTTCCTACCCATGTACTTGGAAGACCAGTGTTTGAAATTGTTAGCAAGAAAGTACGATGGAGGGACCTTTGTGGGCCTGAGGTAGAGTTGCTGGCCAAGTGGAAGGCCAAAAAAACTGAGGCCTGAAGTTGCTGCTGCTCCTCTTCATATGGACACCTCTCCTGAGGCAGATGAGAGCCTGGAGATGCAGCCAGTTTCGGGTTCCAGATTATGGGTGGAGCCCGATGTCAAGGCCGGCTTCTATCATACCACTGGCACATGTTCAGAGGCTGAGTAGTCATCCATCTAGGATGTATAGGGAGGAATTGAGGCTCGTAATAACTGAATGCCCTAAAGGGGTACCTCAAATCCTTGTGCGGGAGAAAATTCAGTCAGATGTCATTGAGTGTAGGCCAACATCCAGCCCTCTGATGTTACATAGGGCAGACCTAATCAAAATAAGAACCAAAAAACACCTGTCCCCTCCAAAGGAACCTCATAGTCGTGGGAACAGTTCACCCAAGGTTTTTTCAAGGCCCTTATGGCCCCCTCAGCAGTTTCAGTCCGTATACCACCATGTACAGCATCTCCACAAAAAAGTCAGAAGATATTTCCTCAGATGAAGATGCCTCCTCAGAAGAGGAATATCTGGCCTACTCCTCACAGATCCCTGCCTCTAGATTATCCTTCCCTGGAAGAAGAGGATTCCAGTGGAACTGTGTAAACAATGGAAGAACTCTCCTTTGGGTTGAGACCTTCGTTAAATTGAAAGAGCATAAGCACTTGAGTAACTGAAGTACAAAAAAAGGTACTACGAACTTCTGCAGGTGGAATCACCCAGTCCTTCAGCTATTTCTCCTGTTACCTGCTTTCTTGGATGCCTTCGCCTTTGCTTCCAAGACCCCAGACTCCCCGCCTTCTGCTCCTAAGAAGCCTGACCAGTTTTACAAGGTACCGAGGATTGTAAGTTCTTCCTTAGATGTCCTTCAGCAGATCCATTGAGGATTTCATTGGCTTCAGATGGCTTCAGGTAAGTACAGCAGGAACCTGGAAAGACTAGGCGAATAAGTGTGCACTTCTGTCACTTTGGCATTTATACCCATTAACTGCCAGACACATATGACCAAATTAGCCTTGGACCTTCTCTTCCCAACTCTGTCAGGTCATTTCAGATTTACCCGAGTCAGACAAGGTTTTGGCTTAATCCCCTGCTGGGAGTTTATCACAGGTAGTCCACCACTCCATCAAATGTAGTTATGAAGCTACAGAGGCTCCAGCCAGAGCAGCTGCATCTGGCTGTGTTTTAAGGAGTTTCTCCTGGTTTAGGCTCCAACCAGTACTAGAGGATATTAAATCCAAGCTTATGGATGCCCTTTTGGATAATTCTGCTTTATTTGATCCTGCAGCTGCTAGTTTATTTAAATCTCTGCAAGAAAAGGGAAAGGAGATGCACTCATTAAAGCACGTTTTGTCTCTCCCGTGCCTAAATTCCAGAGAAATTACCCAGCAAATACTGCTTTTATACATAGGCACTCCTGCCCTCCTCAGTCTAAAATGAAAAAGGATGGTAGAAGCCTTCAACAGTCCAGAGCTGCCCCTGCAACTCTGTTTCAGAAGTGGCCTTTTCCAGACAAGCCTGGTTTCCTCTGACTGTTATACTTGCCCTGCTCACATTCCACTTTCTCAGCACCTCTCTGCCAGAAAAACTAATCTTCCTGAATTCATGCAGCCATGCCAGTGGGAATGCAAATGCATCAGAGTTCAGCTGTGAGCCTACTGCTGTTCAAAATGGTGATGGGCTACATTAGCTAACAGGATGGAGGGAACAGATAAAAGTTGCTCAGTGCTGAAGATGTGGCAATACAGGCAGACTCTGAGCAAAAACTTTATATTTATTTAACATTTGTTTACCAAGAAAGTCCGAATTTTCAGAGGAAGCCTGGGGAGAAACGCTGTAGACGCATGTCTTTGTAATGTGGGAGGAAACCTACATGAACACAGGGCGGGCATGCACACACTGCACAGAAGGGACCCCAGCTGAGAATCGAACTGGAGAACCTCTGTTGCTCCGTCCACTCCGTTCCTTTCTTTAACTTCAACAAAGGGTAGAGAAATAGAATGCAAAACTGAAGGCACACTGGATGAATCAGAGTACAGATAATATAGTTGTAATAGCAGCAAATGGGGGAAGTTAGAAACTGAGAATTAAGATAGAAGGGAAAATGGTGGCACATTTTAAAAGTTTCATGCATCTGGGAGAGGTGGTTGAGGAGAAGGGAAGTCTAAATGTAAATGTTGAAGTTAGAATCAGTGGTGCTGTGATCCAGTTGGCACGGTGTGTCAGGTGTGTAATGTACAACAAGAATGCCAAAGAAGCTGAAAAGTAAGGTATACAAAACAGTGGTATGACTGATGCAGAAACTTGGGCAGAAAAGGCATAGAAGTTAAGGAAGTTAGCAGTGATGGAGATGAAGTGTCTGAGACTGGGGGTGGGATGGACACTGAGGCACACTAAGAAATCAGGACGTTAGAGCAGAAGCCTGAGTAGCTCCAGTTGCAGAAAAGGTCAAAGAAAATAGGTTATTGTGGTTTGGGCACATACAGAAAATTAGTAGACAATGTGGTGAAGATTTGGGATAGACTGGAAGAAGGCAAAGAGGAAACAAGCATGTCCAGCAAAGAGGTGAATTGATTGTGTGAGGGAAGACCTGTGGTAGTCTGGTATGAGTGTTGAAGAAAGTAGGAGAGTGGCATTGAATAGAGAGTGGGTGACAGTTGATGACAATACCCCACCACATATAGAAAAATGTGGGGGGAGTGGGTTTATTAGAAATCTACGAAATGACACTCTCATTGCTCTAAACTTTTCCTTAATATGCCCTCCATTCCTGCTGGAGTAACATTGCAAGTATGGTAGCAGTTAAATCCCCCCCCCCCCACAAAACCCCTATTCAAGTACTCTCAACCCAGAAGCCATATGTCAAAGGAACATACTCTTAATGTGTTAAAGACTAAAAGACTTTCTCAGTGGGTCCTGACAACATACTTGGATGCTTAATAATGTTGCACATGCTCTCAATTAACTTATTAAATTGTTTAACCTAGACTAATCCACAAGCTGTATTCCTGAATCACCCCTTTTGCAAGAGTGGCTCCTACCATGAACCCTAGAAATTACAGACCAGTCAGCCTTATGGGTCTGACCTGTGAAGCTATGTAGCGAATTCTAACTGTCTTATTGATTTTCTGTCAAGAATCTCATTAGGCTTGACCAAGAAGAGTTGGTCTTTAACAAGGGTAGATCATGTCTGTTAAACCTTGCCAACTTCTTTGAGAGGGTCACTCAAGATGTTGACCGTGGTCATGCATCGTGTCAAAGAATTGGATACTATAGCTCATGCCAGAAAGTTAAGCAAACTGCCTTAAGCATAGGTTTTCATGTAGTAAGATGGATTGACAACTAGCTGAAAAAGGCCATACAGTTCCTGTGGCAAGTGCCTCTTTATATAATGTTTAGGTAACCAGTGGAGTTCCTTGGGGATATATACTGTGTCCAGCATGTACTTAACTGATGTCAAAGGCATGAAGTGTGTATTTTTTTTTTCCTTTTGAAAACAGCAGTTGCCTACACTTTGCACCTAAGTAATAGTCCCTTACTAAATGAAAAGCTGGTAGAGGACTTGACCACTTGGGTTGTTGGTTCTCACTCCCTTGATTATCATGTAGCAAGTGTAGTGTATAAAATATTGCATGGTAACTATAAGAATCATTCAGAGCAGGTTAGAAAGGAATGGGAAGAGAAACTGGATGAGCAGTTCGCAAACAATTGGTGGATATATGTAACCAATTCTAGAAGATTTAATATTTTTGCTTGGACATGTTTACATATTTTTATACCCTAAGTAGACTCGAGAGAATTTTTCCTTGGATAGATGGTAAATGTTGGAGGTGTGATGGGGAAGAAAGAGGTAATTGGGAACGTATTTTCTGGGAGTGCAGTGAGTTGCTGGACTTTAAGGATTCCCTGTGGGATGCACTGTCAGATGTGTTGGGTGGGCCGAGTGGTGTGACGAGGAAGATTCTTTTGAGCTATGATACAGAATCAGAATTGTCTAGACATGGTAAGGCTTTGCTGTCTCTAATTATGGTGGCTGCCAAAAAAGCATTTACTAGAAAATGGAAATCAAAATCTAAACCAACTATATTAGAAGTAGTGTATATAGTAATAGAAAACAACTGGAACTGAGGTCTTTAAAAGAAAGGTAGGAGCAAACTACGGAAGAAAAAATGCGAATTGTGAGAACAGTACATACAGGAGAGGGAATATGGTTTAAAAGAAGGCAGGACTTAAATGAATTATGTAATGTTTGACTGAAAACTATTGAGTAGATTATAAGTGATGTATAATGTTTGCAACTGGGCGTGTCTGTGGTTTGTGATGTAAAATGCTTGCAGTTAGGGTTGTGTTGGTATGATTTTGTTTTAATTTATATAAATGTATGATTGCTTATGTCTTAAGTAGTTTAATAAAGATGTCTTGCTTTAAAAAAAAAGGATTGAATAATTTATATAATGTTGCTTAAGTTACATGATATATCGCAGTATATGAGAAGCATAATGTTTGTTCATTTTAACTTAATACAGTTTGGCATATTTAAATTTATATAAGTAATCCGTGCCATAAGTGATAATTCAGTAAAGGTGTATCACATGGAATCACTCAGTACCAACATTTCAAAAGACAGATGCAAGAAAACTGGATATAGTGGTCCAAGAAAAGAGGAGTATAATATTGATCATTGAAATCCACACCTAGTGACCACAGTGTCTTGCGTAGAGAGAGAGACAAAGTCATAAAATACCTTGATCTGCAGGCAGAAGCGAGAGCCATGTGGAAGATATCCAGACAGTTCCAATAGTAGTAGGAGCAAGTAGTCTTATAAAAAAGAATTTACAATCGTATTTAGATACATTACCAATTCATGTAACATCGTACGACTTCCAGGAGGAGTCATTACTGGGCACATTGCGGGTGCTGCGAAGAGCACTTTTGGCTAACATCAGAGTGAAACAATACTAATTTCATGAACTTTAATCATACTTTGACTTAGGAATGGGGTCCATTCCCGTCATGGTATTAGAAACCCAAAAGACTCGAAAAAATTAAACATGAGTGGAACTGTTGAGTGCAGATTTTTCTAGCTTTTGAAGGATGCATAGGAAACTGAAGCTTTAGGCCACTGTGGCAGAAGATGGCCTTTAATTCCTTGCCTGTGAAAAAGGAGTTGTGTAAGAACTTATTGTAACAGTAGATGTCCTGGTCACTTTCAGTATTCCTAACACATGGGTCATCACTGCTCGTCCATCCAGGGTACCAAAACTTGTCTTCCCAATAGCAACTGCCCACCCTGTGACCTCAGTAGGGGTATAGTGGCAGGCATACAAGCGTAATTACTCACTGTCTCCAAGCAAGCACCTGATGACCTCTAAGACAGAAGCAGGTGAGCCAGTAGGGGACATACTGTGAAGTGATAAGAAACCTCCCTTGGTTGTAGGGTATTTCTCATGTTATGGGAACTGAGGAAGAAAGAGTAAGGAGAAAAGAACTCGAGAGGGGAAGGAGGTTAGGAAGGAATGCTGCAAGTGGGATAAATAGGGCATGTACTGTTATGGCATGTTCTTGCACAACTGTGCCATGTCTTGTCTGAATTCACTGCTGCAGTATTCCAAACAAGTATTTGATTCCCAGAGCTAAAGGGAAAGCAAGGGTGTGTTTAAGTCTGTAGAACTGTATCAAGAGACAAGATAGGATTGACCTAGCGAAAGCAACTCTGGACCTTGAAAAGGAATTAGTCCTGTAGTTTTTACTGAAAGTGTGCAAAGATGATAGCGTCTAGTATGGACCTGGTCTGCCCTTTGTAGAAAGCTGCAGAGGCTGCTACTGCTCTGGTAGTGAGCTCTTAAAAAAAAAAAAGACTGCCTTTAGAGAGCCAGCTTTCAGTTGTTGCTTGGATATCTGTTGTCCCAGTTTTGAGTCCATGAAACAAGCAAACAGTTAATCAGATTTTGAATGAATTTTATTCTGTCTGAATAGAATCTTAATTGTGTGTGAATGCACATATACTGTAGTACCCTTTCCCTCTTATGTGGGTTGGAGGAGGAAGGTAGGTAGTTTTATGGCTTGATTAATAGAGAGCTCATTAACTACTTGAGGCATGAATGAAGGATTAGTCCTGAGGGGTTGCCATGTCTTTGTGAAAAATAAGAAAGGGAGGAATGGCCATGAGTGCCTGTAGCTTGGAAACTCTTCTAGCTGAAATGAGGGCCCAGAAGTACTAATCTCACCTGACCTACCTCCATCCTGTGCTAACATTTAAACTTCACCATCATTCCTGGATGACCTTCTACATCTAATTACTGTACCTATGTATACTCATGCTGTCAGTACACTTGATTTATGCACAATTAGTTGTCTACTTACTTTGTTTCTTTGTTAAAAATCTGATGTTCATCGTGTTTCACTGTTGCAGTCATTACACTTGGGTTATTCTGCTGGCAGGCTACCCGCAGTCGGCCTGAATTCCAAAGTCCTGGTCCGGCGTCTGTTGCTGTCACCTCTTCACTGACGTCAGTGCGCCAGGGGTATAAAAGATGCAGCCGACGCCATTTTCTTCAGTCTTTCTTGCCGCGCGGTGCCCGAAGCAAAAGCAGTTCGCAAGTGCCGGTTGGACGACTCCTGAGATTTTCAAAATCGAATTTTGGATCCGAAGTCTTCAATAAAGCTAAGTACCCCATTGGGGAAACTTTTTTTCTTGCTCCAGACCGATGTCAGAAAAAGTTAACAATTGTATTTCTTGTGGGAAACAAATACCTTATAAGGATTTCCACTCTTACTGTATTCCTTGCCTAGGCCCTGACCACAACATTGCTAGTTGTCAGTTTTGTGCTAGATTTAACCAACCCATTATTAAGCATCTGTATGATTTTGCTTTTCATTATTTTGGCAGAAGGTTTAACTACATAATGCTGTCGGAACAGATTACCGGAATTCATAAAAAACACAAGGATAAAGACCAGGGCAAGCATCAGAGGTCCAAAATCGACGAAGCCTCTTCTAGGCCAGTCGCCGGTGCTCAGTGAGGTGCTTTCGCAGCCCCTGACTCCCGCTACCTCAGAGCCACAGGCCACCTCCGACTCCCACGTGGAGACAGCTAGGCCTTTGGATACTCAAGGTATTGGCCCTTCGGAAATTAATCCCTCAGATGGGTCCGGAGCCGCTGAGCAGGCATCTGCTTCTGAGGGTGTCTTCGGACCTACACAACTTTATATAAAGCCTACTTCAGCATCCAAGACAGTCTAAAACAGTTTTAAAGAGAAGGAAACTAGTGCAGCATTCTCCAGGACAGGCTTCTATGCCTAAGAAACAGATGCTCAAAATAGCCAAAGACCTAATTACTTTGATCAGGGGTTCCCATCCCCCTCCTGATAAGAGGCCTAGGCAAGACACTGGATATAATTCTTCTGATCAGGTTTCCATTTCCTCTGATTCCCCTTCTGATAAAGGATATTCTGCTCCTCCCTATGAGGATTCTGATGCTGAAGATTCTATTCCTTCAGCTTCTCCTCCTGAGGACTATTCTTTTGGGGAAACCCTGCATACCATGAGGGAGCATTTCCATTGGGAGAGCCAGGATTATTCAGATTCTAAGAAAAGACTTAGAGACATTCTTTTACTTCCTCAGTACAGACCTCTTGCAATTCCCCCTGTTCTAGACATAGTAGATGATTTTTCAGAGTCCGGCCTGTCTCTAGACTCTCTACCTCCTGCCCCTGTTAAGCCGGACAAGATAGGATTGACGTAGCAATTTTTTCTAGCTTTTGAAGGATGCACAGGAAACAAAAACCCTGCTGCTGACCCAGAAACCATCTCACAGGGTCCCAAAGGGGTCAAGGCTGCTTCTGCTAAAAACCTTGTCCCCTCAGACAGAGATTCTAGGGCTTTGGACAGATGAGGGAAAAGTTTACACTTCTGCTGCCTTGGCTGTAAGGGCTTTAAATTGTCAGTTTAGTATGCTCAAATATCAGCAATACTTAATGTCTTTGTTAAAACAAAAAATGTTGACAAATTCTGAATGTTCTGAGAACAAAGATTTGCAGGATTTATTGCATGCAGCTGAACAAGTGGGAAAACCTACTTTGCAACGTGGCTATGATTCACTGGAGACCTCCTGCAGGGCCGCTGTTACAGGATGTTCATCGTGCATACAGCTGTAGTAATCACATATATGGGTTTCTGCCGTCAGGCGGTCCCTTGGTCGGCCGAATTCCAAAGTCTAGGTCCGGCGTCGGTTGTCGTTTTCTTTCCTGACGTCAGTGAGGTAGCGGTATATAAGACACAGCCGATGCCATTTTCTTCAGTCTTCTTTGCCGCGCGGTGCCCGAAGCAGAAGCAGTTCGCAAGTGCCGGTCGGTCAGCTCCTGAATTTACGAAAAATTGGAAACCGAAGTCTTCATTAAAGCTAAGTACCCCGTTGGGGAAACTTTTCTTGCTTCAGACCGATGTCATAAAAAGTTAACAATTGTATTTCTTGTGGGAAGCAAATACCACATAAGGATTTCCATTCCCTTTGCATACCTTGTTTAGGCCCAGACCACGACGTCTCGGGCTGCCGCTTTTGTGCGACTTTCAATAAACGCACTATTAAGCGTCGGGCGGAGTTCGCCCAACACTTTTCTGGTACAGCCTTTGATTATAAAATGTCGTCGGAGACTCCGACTACCATTTGACCAAAAAACGCAAGGACAAGGACCGACACCACGCCAAAACCGGCTACACATGGTCCGGTTCTCAGCGAGACGCCTATGCAGTCCCTGACTACCGACGACACTTCTTTGGCGGTGTCTTCTGTAACCGAGACCGCAGGTTCCTTGACCCAGACTACAACCACTGAAGCCACTGTGAGCGTTGAGCCTCCTAATGTGGACAGGTCCACTTCCACCCATGGTGTCTTTAGACCTTCATCTTCCTTTTCCATTAAGGCCTTTACTAAGTCCAAATCAGCCAGGCATCCCAAGAGGCCTGTTGCACAGGGCCCATCCCCAGGCCCCATGCCTAAAAAGCAGATGCTTAAAATGGCTGAAGATTTAATTACTCTTATCAGGGGTTCCCAACCCCCTCCAGACAAGAGACCCAGTGTGGAGGAAGATTCTCCCTCTTCTGATCAGGGCTCCATTTTTTCAGAACATTCTGATGTAGAGGAACACTCTTACTCCCCATTTGAAGACTTGGACGCAGAGCAGTCCATTCCTTCAGTATCTCCTCCTGAGGATTTTTCTTTTGGGGAAACCTTGCACACCTTGAGGGAACGCTTCCATTGGGAAGGCCAAGACTTTTCTGATTCCAAGAAAAGACTTAGGGAATTTCTTTTGTTACCTCAACACAGACCTCTGATGATACCTCCTGTCTTGGACGTACTTGATGATGTTTATTCGGAGGCTTGCCTTATTCCGGATTCACTGCCTCCTGCCCCAGTCAAGCCTGATAGGTACTACAGAGTACCTAACTCTCAACAATTTCTTTACAAAAGCCATAATGCTGACCCTGAAACCATTTCTCAAGGCCCCAAGGGAATGAAGGCCTCTACTGCTAAGAATCCACTACCTTCAGAAAGAGAGTCAAGATCCTTAGAAAGGTGGGGAAAAAAGGTATATACCTCGGCCACCCTAGCTATGAGGGCCTTAAATTGTCAGTTTCATATGCTTAAATATCAGCAGTTTCTTTTATCACAACTAAGAAATAAAATGTCTCAACCTCTTCAACCAGATTTGAAGGAGTTGCAGGATATGATGCATAGTGCAGAACAAGTGGGTAAACACACTTTACAATGTGGCTATGATGCCCTAGTGGCCTCAAGTAGAGCTGCTGTTACAGGATTAGTCATTCGTAGACATGCATGGCTTAGGGAACAAATCTTGCCTGATCATGTGAAAGCTAAACTACTAGATGCTCCTTTACAAATGGATGTGCTATTTGGTACTAATGCTGAGGAGATACTATGGAAAATGGAAGAAAAAGCCAAATCTATGCAAACAGTCAACGCTTTTCTACAGGTTCAACCACCACGTTTTAGCAGAAATTGGCCTTCTAAAAACTGGTCCTTTCCAGCCACGGACAAGCCCCAAAGAGGTAGATACAGGCGCACAAGGGGCAGAGGGCAATCACAAGGATCATATAGAGGCAGGCAATGGCAAACTCCAGCACCAAGAGGTGGCAAGGACAGTGCACAACAATACAGGAAACAAACCCAATGACTTCCTCCTTTCCATGCCAAGCAAATATCAGCTGGCAGCACCCTTGGGAGGAAAGCTGGCATTATTTACAAGAAATTGGCATATTGTCACAACAGACAAATGGATCCTGGACGTTATAAACAGAGGCTACAGATTTCATTTTCACACACCCAAAAATGAGGCATGCCAAACCTGCCACACAAAGGGCAGAGGCACAACTACAAATTTCAAAGCTCATAGACATGAAAGCTATTCAAGAGGTACCTACTCACGAAAAAGGTCAAGGTTTTTATTCCAGGCTATTTCTGGTACCAAGGAAAGGAACCGACTGGAGACCCATTTTGGACTTATCCATCCTAAACACATTCTTACTCGTACCAAAATTCAAGATGCTCACATTACAGCAGCTTCTTCCCATGCTGGGCAAGGAGTTTTGGCTGGTAACATTGGACCTCAAGGAGGCATACCTGCATGTCCCAATCAGACAAAGCTGCAGAAGATACCTCAGATTTCTTGCAGGTTCAATACACTATCAATTCTCTGCATTACCCTTTGGCTTATCTACTGCCCCCAGAGTATTCACGAAATGCCTGGCATCAGTAATTGCCTACTGCAGACTTCAGGGGATACAAATTTACCCTTATTTGGACGACTGCCTGATCCAAGCGGACAGCAAGCACATACTTCTGGAACATCTGGCTTATGCAACACGGTTACTGAATTCTCTGGGATACACAATCAACAAAGAGAAATCCAGGCTAACACCATCTCAGAAAATAACTTTCCTGGGTGCCAACTTGGACACACACCCAGATGGCCTATCTTACGCCAGAAAAGCAGGGGCAACTAACTCAGTACTTCAAAACACTAGCAAATTGTACCAGGCTTACTGCAAGGAAAATCCTGCAGGCTCTGGGCTTCATGGCATCTTGCATTCTTTTAATCCCATGTGCAAAGTTGCATATGAGGAAACTTCAATGGTACCTAAAAAAACTATGGTCTCGACACAGCCACAGTTTGGAAACAATGATGCCAATAATTCCATGTTTGCAAAAGGAATTTCTATGGTGGGCCCAAGCATGTCAAACAAACACAGGTCTTCCATTCTGCAAGCCTCAAGCAAATCAAGTCATCACGACAGACGCCTCAGTCTACGCCTGGGGGGTGCACATGACAGACAGGTGCATTCAGGGCAAATGGTCCCAAAAGGAAAAGCACCTTCACATCAATCAAAAAGAAATGCTAGCAGTGATGAATGCAATTACAGCTTTCAAGGACCTCCTGCATCCAGGACAATTATTGATAAGAACAGACAACACCACAGTAATGTGGTACATAAACAAGGGGGAACACATTCATACCCCCTGTGCAGACTAGCCATGACACTTTGGAACTTGGCTCTGGAATGGCAAATCGAACTTCAAGCACAGTACTTGCCAGGCTTGGAAAACACGCTGGCAGACAATCTAAGCAGAAATATGACAGATCCACACGAATGGAAGTTGCATCCTCAAGTGTTTACAAAGATAATCCAAGCGTGGGAGGCCAGACATAGATCTCTTCGCCTCCCACAGGAATCATCAATTGGAAAAGTTTTGTTCAAGGACCTTTCATCCAAAGGCCTGGAGAGTGGACGCCCTTTCATTCAGTTGGACAGCATGGACAGTTTACGCTTTCCCACCTCTGCCTCTTCTGCCCAAGGTGCTCTTGAAAGCAAGAGCAGACAGACCGAAGATGATACTAATTGCTCCAGACTGGCCAAGACAACACTGGTACCCACTACTGAGGAGCCCAACACATACTCCTCCCTGGCCCCTACCTCTAATGCCTCTTCTGCTGACTCAGCACAGCTACAAAACTCTTCAGTCAGCTGAAAACACTCAATCTCGCTGCATGGAAAATTCCTTAACACCACAACAGACTCTACTCCCCAAAGAGGTGCAGGATGTCATTTTGGAGGCCAGAAGTCCATCTACTAGAAAGGCTTACTCCGCAAAATGGAAACGGTTTTGCTCTTGGAATAAGAAAAAAGGCCAGGACCCTAAAAAACTGAATTTGCCTCGGGTATTACAGTATCTAGCTGAGCTGCTGAACAGTGGACTTTCATTTTCCTCCATAAAAATCCATGCCTCAGCCATTTCTGCAGATTTCAATACGGATCCACCCTTATACTCTCACCCACTCTCAAGACAGTTCCTCAGAGGGGCTAAGAATATAAGACCACCAAGGAAGCAACCAATACCAGCCTAGGATCTTAATTACATTCTAGAAAAATTAACATTGCCTCCCTTTGAGCCAGCTGCCTCAACAGATGTGCAATACTTGTCCTGGAAAACAGCTTTCCTTCTGGCCATTACCTCAGCTCGTAGAGTATCGGAACTACAAGCCCTCATGGCTGTGCAGCCCTTTCTCATCTTCCATCAGGATAGGGTTTCCCTTCGAACCAACCTGTCATTTATGCCTAAAGTGGTATCCAGGGTAGCTTTAAATCAAGCCATACACTTACCTACCTTTTACCCCAATCCTCTAAACAAAGGGGAAAGGCTCCTACACTCATTAGACATGCATAGACAGCTACGTCATTATTTGGACAGAACAAAGCCTTTCAGGAAATCAGAGCAACTCTTTGTGTCCTATGCTGTAGGAGCTCAAGGGAAGCCAGCTACCAAACAGACAATTTCAAAATGGATAGGCCACTGCATACGGTTTTGTTACTCCTATCATGGAAAATCTGTCCCTACAGGCATCAGATCCCGCTCCACCAGGGCCACAGCTACCTCTACAGCCTTCCTCAGAGGAGTTCCTACCAAAGATATTTTGGAGGCAGCCACTTGGAGTTCTGTGCATACCTTCACAAAACACTACCACCTGCCTTTATATTCCAAAACTAGAGCAGGCTTTGCCACTGCTGTGTTGCAGGGCATTCTGGCTCATCCCAGTTCCACCTAGTGCCTACCACCCTGTGCGTAGCTTTGGGATTCTACCCATATGTGATTACTGCAGCTATATGCACGATGAACATAGTACAGTTTTGTACCTACCATAAATGTAGATGTTAAAGTGCTAATACAGCTGGAGTACAGTTTTCCCTCCCTCCTTCCCCTATTGGTAAAGGCCTAGGGCCTAACCCCGCTTCATACAACCTGATGGGGTTATCCTTCTATGGTATATTTTCTTGCTACTACTGATTTTTGATTTATATTGCATTTCATGTTTATAAATATAATTTATGTATTGCCTTCCTTCTGGGGGCACCTGACATCTGGGGCAAGAAAGACTGAAGAAAATGGCGTCGGCTGTCTTATATACCCCTGCCTCACTGACGTCAGGAAAGAAAACGACAACAACCGACGCCGGACCTAGACTTTGGAATTCGGCCGACCGAGGGACCGCCTGACGGCAGAGAACCCATATGTGATTACTGCAGCTGTATTAGCACTCTAACATCTACATTTATGGTAGGTACAAAACTGTACTTTCTGTTAGAAGGCATGCTTAGTTAAAGCAACAGAATCTGCCTGATCATGTTAAAGCAAAATTATTGGATGCTCCTTTACAGCATGATACTTTGTTTAGTGTTAAGGCAGAGGAGGTGTTAAAGAAAATAGAGGACAAGGCAAAATCTATGCAGACAGTAAAGGATTTCTTACAGGTACAGCCACCCAGATTTAGCAGGAACTGGCCCTCTAAGAATTGGTCATTTCCAGTGTCAGACCACAGAGAGGCAGATTCAGACGCCCTAGAGGCAGGCAGCAGCCCCAGGGCTCATACAGGCCCTAACAATGGGGTGCTTCTACCTCCAAAAGCGGAGAAGACAAATCGCAGCCTTATAGAAAACAGTCCCAATGACTTCCCTCTGCCAATGCCAAGCACTTACTTTTTGGCAGCACCCTTAGGGGGAAAGCTAGCACTTTTTTCACAAAACTGGCAGAAGATCACCCTGGACAAATGGGTCTTAAATATAGTCTCTCAGGGTTACAGGTTCCACTTTCACACCCTTCCAAAGGCAAAAGGCATGCCAGACCTGCCACGCAATCAATGGCAAGAGGCACAAACACAAGATGTTTATCGTGTTACCCTGCTGCAGTCATTACACTTTGGTTATCCTGTCGTCAGGTGGACCCGCAGTCGGCCGGAATTCCAAAGTCTTGGTCCGGCGTCGGTTGCTGTCGCTTCTTCCCTGACGTCAGAGCGACAGGGGTATAAATAATGCATCCGATGCCATTTTCTTCAGTCTTTCTTGCCGTGCGGTGCCCGAAGCAGAAGCAGTTCGCAAGTGCCGGTCGGCCGACTCCTGAGATTTTCGAAGTCTAATTTCAGATATGAAGTCTTCAATAAAGCTAAGTACCCCATTGGGGAAACTTTTCTTGCCTCAGACCAATGTCAGAAAAAGTTAATTGTATTTCTTGTGGGAAGCAAATACCTCATAAGGATTTTCATTCTTACTGCATACCTTGCCTAGGCCCAGACCACAACGTCACTGGTTGTCGTTTTTGTGCTAGGTTTAATAAGCATACTATAAAAAGACGCCTTGATTTCGCACGACACTACGGTAGAAAATTTAACTATACGATGCCGTCGGAGCAACCGACTACCGGCGTGCACAAAAAACGCAAGGATAAGGACAGGCAGCCTAGACCCAAGCCGGACTCCGGGGCCTCGGCTGGACAGGTCTCCGGTTCACTGGTCTTCAGTGAGGCTCCGACACAGCCCCTAAATACCACAGATTTGGAACCTGAGACCACTTCGGAGCCTTTGGTGGAGTGCTAGACCGACACAGCCATTTTGTTTAGCCCCTACCGACAACACTACAGAAAGATGTTGGTGCTGCAGAAACACCTTCGGTTTCTGAAGGCGTCTTCAGACCGACGCTCACCATAAAAACGTATCCTAAGCCTAAGACTCCTATTCAGCCAAAAAAGACTGCACTTCAGTTTCCAGTTCAAGGCCCCATGCCTAAGGAACAGATGCTTAAAATGGCTGAAGATTTGATCTCTAATTAGGGGTTCCCAACCCCCACCCGACAAAAGGCGTAGACAAGAGGAAGATTATGCCTCCTCTGAACAAGTGTCTGTTTCCTCAGGCTCCTCGGAGGACCAAGATTACTCCTTTTCCCCTTATGAAGATTCTGATGCTGAGAATTCTATTCCCTCAGCTTCTCCTCCTGAAGACTACTCCTTTGGGGAAACATTACACACTGAGGGAACATTTTCACTGGAAGGTCAGGACTACTCCGACTCAAAGAAAAGGCTCAGAGTTTCTTTTACTCCCCCAGCACAGACCACTTGCCATCCCCCCAGTTTAAGACATTGTGGATGATGTTTACTTTGAATCTAGTTTGAACCCAGATTCTCTGCCTCCTGCTCCAGCCAAACAAGGCAGATACTATAGAGTTCCTGACTCCCACAAATTCCTTTATAAAAGCCCTGTTGCTGATCCAGAGACTATCTCCCAGGGTCCCAAAAGAGCAAAAGCTTCTATGGCAAAAAAAATCCTGTACCCTCTGAAAGGGACTCCAGAGCACTTGACAGGTGGGGGGAAAAGGTTTACACCTCAGCCACTCTAGCTTTGAGAGCACTAAATTGCCGATTTCACATGCTAAAATATCAGCAATTTCTAATGTCTCAGTTAAGACAAAAAATGAGCACACTACCTCAACAGTCTGAATTGAAAGAAATCCAGGATCTGTTGCATGCAACTGAACAGGTGGGCAAACATACTTTACAATGTGGGTTTGATTCCTTAGAGGCTTCCTGCAGAGCAGCTGTCACTGGGTCAGTTATACGTAGGCATGCTTGGTTAAAGGAACAAGCTCTGCCTGATCATGTTAAAGCAAAGCTTCTAGATGCTCTGTTCTATTTGGAGTTAAAGCAGAAGAAGTCTTACAAAATGGAGGATAAGGCAAAATCTGTGCAGACAGTCACAGATTTTCTACAGGTACAGCCCCCTCGCTTCAGCAGAAATTGGCCAACAAAAAAATTGGTCCTTTCCAGCTACTGACGGACCACAGAGGGGTAAATACAGACGTCCAAGAGGCAGAGAACAACCACAAGCCCAATACAAACCTCGACAATGGGGCACTGCAACACAGAAGGGAGGAGAAGACAGGCCCCAAACTGCTAGAAGGCAAACTCAATGACTTGCACCTCATTTGGCCAAGCAACACTCTCTTGGCAGCTCCCTTGGGAGGAAAACATGCACTTTTTACAGACAACTGGCACATTGTCACAAAGGACATATGGGTCCTAGACATAATTTCACGAGGATACAGATTCCATTTCCACACCTTGCCAATGAAAAGAGGAATGCCAAACCTGCCACAATCAGTGGGCAGAGGCACAAAAGCAAATTACAGCTCTCATGGACATGAGAGCCATTC
Source organism: Protopterus annectens (assembly GCF_019279795.1). NCBI lineage: Eukaryota > Metazoa > Chordata > Ceratodontiformes > Protopteridae > Protopterus > Protopterus annectens. Next base: position 990,623,526 of record NC_056734.1, on the reverse strand, counting down.
ACCTGGTACCTGCACGGGAGCAAGGCCAAGAATTTTACTCAAGACTCTTTCTAGTCCCCAGAAAGGACAATGCCTGGAGACCAATTCTGGACCTTTCAGTTCTAAACACCTTCTTACAAGTACCCAAATTGAAGATGCTAACACTACAGCAGCTTCTTCACATGTTGGGCAAGAAAGCATGGCAAGTAACGCTGGACCTCAAGGAGGCATACCTGCATGTCCCTATCAGACAAAGTTGCAGGAGATACCTCCGTTTCATTGCAGGTTCAACCCATTACCAATTCTCTGCACTGCCCTTTGGCTTATCCACTGCACCCAGGGTCTTCACAAAATGCCTGGCACCAGTAATTGCATACTGCAGACTAAGAGGAATTCAAATATACCCATACCTGGACGACTGCCTCATCCAAGCAGAAAGCAAGGACATCCTCTTACAACATCTGGCTTTTGTAAAACATCTTCTAAGTTGCCTGGGGTACACAGTAAACGAAAAGAAATCAAAACTAGTGCCCTCACAAAATGACATTCCTGGGTGCCAGCTTGAATACAGCGTCCCAGAAGGCTTGTCTGACGCCAGACAAGCAACTACAACTGACGGCAACAAAGACCCAACTCCCTGCAATAAAAATTCTGCAGGCCTTGGGCTTCATGGCATCTTGCATTCTACTAATACCATTTGCAAAGCTGCATATGAAGAAATTAGTGGTACCTAAAAAGCGTATGGTCTCAACACAGCCACAGCTTGGACACAATGATGTCTCTCATTCCCTGCCTACAGCAGGAGTTTCTATGGTGGTCACAGGTATGTCACCTCAACAAGGGTCAGCCTTTCACCTTGCCCCCAGCCAGGAAAACTACGATGACAGATGCATCGGACTACGCCTGGGGAGCACACATGGCAGGACAGTGCGTTCAAGGCATATGGACTGCCGATCAAAGGAATCTGCACATAAATCAAAAAGAGATGCTAGCTGTACAGAATGCTCTGACAGCCTTCAAGAACCTATTACGTCCAGGACAACTTACAATAAGGATGGACAACACCCCAGTAATGTGGTACATAAACAAGGGGGTACACACTCCTACCCTCTATGCAGGCAAGCAATGACCTTGTGGAACACAGCACTGGCTTACCAAGTTCAGTTACAAGCTCAATTCCTGCCAGGAAAAAAGAACACATTGGCAGATGACCTCAGCAGAAACATCATGGATCCCCACGAGTGGAAACTGGATCCACAAGTATTTACAATGATAACTCAAAAATGGGGCCTTCCAGACATATACCCGTTTGCCAGCCCCCAAAACTATCAGCTGACAAAATTTTGTACAAGGACACTTCACTAAGCTTGGAAAGTGGACGCACACTCTTTCAGTTGGAAAAACCTGACAGTATATACCTTCCCTCCATTGCCTGTCCTCACAAAGGTGCTTCTGAAAGTCCGAAAGGAGACCATGACTGATGCTCATAGCCCCAGACTTGCCACGCCAGCACTGGTACCCACTATTAAGGAATATGGCCCAGGGCCCACCTTGGATTTTACCACAAATTGCCCATTTGCTCACACAGCAAAACAATCAGATTCTACACAGCCAGCTCAAAACCTTAAATCTGGCTGCATGGCAAATCACCTAACCATCCAGCCAGCTCCTTTTTCCCAAGCAGTTATGGATGTTGTTCTGGAAGCTAGGAGGCCCAGCACCAGAAAGGCCTACTCGGACAAATGGAAAAGATTTTGTGCCTGGAACCAAGCTAAAGGCCAAAATACTCTTCAGCCTCACATGTCTCCGATTCTACAGTATTTAACGGAGATGTTGCACAAAGGACTTTCCTTTTCTTCCATTAAAATCCACGCATCAGCTATTTCAGCTCATTACAACACTGATCCACCCTTATTTTCACATCCACTTCTAAGGCAGTTCCTCAGAGGGGCAAAAAACATTAGGCCCCCCAGGAGAGCACTTACACCAACATTGGACCTCAATTTTGTTCTGGAAAAACTTACGCTACCTCCCTTTGAACCAGCTTTCTCTGCAGATCTACAGTTTATATCATGGAAGACTGCCCTTCTGCTAGCAATAACTTCAGCTAGAAGAGTCTGAGCTGCAGGCACTAATGGCAGTGGAACCTTTCCTCATTTTCCATCAAGACAGAGTTTCTCTACGACCTAATCCTTCATGCCCAAGGTGGTTTCCAGTGTGGCTTTAAATCAAACCATCCACTTATCCACCTTCTTCCCAAATCCACAGAACTAAGGAGAAAGACTCCTGCATTCCTTGGACATTCACAGGCAACTTCGTTACTACTTAGATAAAACTAAGGTTTTCAGAAAATCTGACCAGCTCTTTGTATCCTATGCTACAGCTTCACAAGGGAAGGCTATATCAAAACAAACCATTTCCAAATGGATAGGACATTGCATTCGTTTTTGCTACACCCATCATGGAAAACCAGTTCCTGCTACCATTAGGCCCCATTCTACCAGGGCAACAGCTACATCTACAGCCTTCCTCAGGGAGGTTTCAACCAAGGAGATTTTGGAAGCTGCAACTTGGAGTTCAGTACACACCATTACCAAACACCATCACTTACCACTTTACTCTAAGACTAGGGCTGGCTTCGCCACTGCAGTTCTGCAGGGTCTTCTAGCCTCCTCTAACCATCTCACTCCTCCACCCAACCTCAGCTTTGGGATTCTACCCAGGTGTAATGACTGCAGCAGTGTAACACGATGAACATAGTATAGTTTTGTACCTACCATAAATATAGATGTTAGAGTGTTCACCCTGCTGCAGTCCAGGTTACCCTCCTTCCTTCCCCTCTGATCTAACTGGCTAAATCTCTACAATACTTTCCTGATGTATTTGCTTATAGCTGGTGGGATTTTGTGTTTGTGCTAAAATTTTTTAAATTGGTACTAATTACTGACCACCTTTTTGGGGGCACCTGAGATCTGGGGCAAGTAAAACTGAAGAAAATGGCGTTGGATGCATTATTTATACCCCTGGTGCTCTGACATCAGGGAAGAAGCGACAGCAACCGACACCGGACCAAGACTTTGGAATTCCGGCCAACTGTGGGACCGCCTGACGACAGGATAACCCAAGTGTGATGACTGCAGCAGGGTAAACACTCTAACATCTACATTTATGGTAGGTACAAAACTGTACTTTTCATCTCTCATGGACATGGGGGCTATTCAGCCAGTGCCACACCAAGAGCAGGGACAAGGATTTTACTCAAGACTTTTCTTAGTACCAAGAAAGGACAAAGCCTGGAGACCAATTTTGGACCTGTCTATTCTAAATACTTTCCTGGATGTCCCAAAATTCAAAATGTTGACTCTACAGCAGCTTTTGTTCATGCTGGACAAGAAGGCTTGGCTTGTTACTTTGGACCTCAGAGGCACACCTGCATGTCCCAATCAGACCATCTTGCAGAAGATACCTCGGATTCATAGCTGGCTCACTGCACTACCAATTCTCTGCACTGCCCTTTGGCTTATCTACTGCGCCCAGGGTCTTCACAAAATGCCTGGCACCAGTAATTGTATTTTGCAGACAAAGAGGAATTCAAATATACCCCTACTTGGACGACTGCCTTATTCAAGCAAAGGACAATGATATTTTATTACAGCATTTGGCGTTTGTAAAAAGATTACTAATTTGCCTAGGGTACACAGTAAACGAAAAGAAATCAAAACTAGTACCCTCTCGAGATAATATTCCTGGGTGCAAGCTTAAATACAACTGCCCAGATGGCTTATCTCATGCCAGACAAACAAAGGCATCTGATTTCTTACTTCAAAGACATGGCAACAAAGACCCAGTTAACTGCAAGAAAAATTCTGCAGGCTCTGGGCTACATGGCATCCTGCATTCTACTAATTCCATATGCAGGACTGCACATGAGGAAACTACAATGGTATCTAAAAAGTGTTTTTACTCAACATTGCCACAGCCTGGAAACAGTAATTAACTCTCATTTCCTGCCTGCAACAGGAATTTCAATGGTGGGCACAGGCCTGTTACCACAAGGGACAGCCATTCACCTTTCCCACTGCCAGGGAAACACTAACAGATGCATCAGATTATTCCTGGGGGGGTGCACATGGCAGGAAAATGTATTCACGGCACATGGCCCACAAACCAAATGCATCTTCATATCAATCAAAAAGAGATGCTAGCTATACAAAATGCCCTGACAGCCTTAAAGGGCCTACTTCATCCAGGACAACTACTGATAGACGGACAATACTGCAGTCATGTGGTACATAAACAAGCAAGGGGGCACACATTCCTACCCCTCTCTGTAGGCAAACCATGACTTTGTGGAACACACCATTGACTTATCGGGTACATCTGCTAGCACAATTCCTGCCAGGAAAGACAAATACTTTGGCAGACTAAGCAGAAACCTCATGGATCCTCATGAATGGAAACTGGACCCACAAATCTTCAACGTAACCGGGAAATGGGGATGCCCAGACATAGATCTATTCGCTTCCCCTCACAACTGCCAGCTGCAGAGATTCTGCACTCGGACTTATCACAAGCAAGCATGGAAAGTGGGTTCCCTTTCATTCAGCTGGAAAGCCCTTAAAGTATATGCCTTTACTCCTCTTCCTCTCCTCTCCAAGCTACTCCTAAAGGTCAGACAAGAGAAGCCAAAAATGATACTGATTGCCCCAGACTGGCCACGCCAGCACTGGTACCCAATCCTAAAGAGTTTGTCTCAAGGCCCAGCCTGGACATTGCCTCTAATACCTCATTTGCTGACTCAACAGAACTATCAGGTCCTGCACAGCCAACTCAGAACTCTAAATCTGGCTGCATGGCGGATAATATAATCATTCGGAACACACCTCTCTGTAAAGCAGTTATGGATGTTATTTTGGAGGCCAGGAGGCCCAGTACCAGAAAATCTTATGCAGACAAATGGAAGAGATTCTGTGTTTGGAACCAAGCGCAGGGAATTGACTGGCTTGAACCAAATATTCCTCAGATTTTGCAATACCTAACTGAGATGCTGGACAAAGACCTATTCTTGTCATCAATTAAGATCCATGCCTCTGCCATTTCAGCTCATTACAATACGGACCCACCAGTTTTTCTCATCCACTGCTAAGACAGTTTCTCATAGGGGCCAAAAACATAAGACCTCCAAGGAGAGCTCCAATACCTACATGGGACCTCAATTTTGTCTGGGAAAAACTCACACTGCCTCCTTTTGAGCCTGCCAATACAGCAGAGATAAAATACTTGTCATGGAAAACCGCTCTTCTCCTAGCAATAACTTCAGCAAGAAGAGTCTCAGAGTTACAGGCAGTAATGGCTGTGGAACCTTTTATTATTTTCCATCAGGACAGGGTTTCTCTAAGGACAAACCCAACATTTATGCCTAAGGTAGTGTCCAGTGTAGCTCTTAACCAAACCATACATTTGCCTACCTTTTATCCAAACCCACAGAATAAGGGGGAGAGACTTCTGCATACTTTGGACATACACAGACAGCTACACTTTTACTTGGACAGGACTAAAGCCTTCAGAAAGACTAAACAACTCTTAGTGGCATATGCTGCAGCTTCCCAAGGAAAAGCCATTTCAAAGCAGACTATTTCAAAATGGATAGGCCACTGCATTCGTTTCTGCTATTCACAACATGGCAAATTAGTGCCCAAGGGCAGTAGGCCACATTCTACCAGAGCAGCAGCCACTTCAGCAGCTTTCCTCAGAGTAGTACCAACCAAAGATATTTTGGAGGCTGCGACATGGACTTCAGTGCACACTTTCACAAAGCACTACCATTTTCCTCCCTACTCTAAATCCAGAGCAGGCTTTGCCACTGCAGTTCTGCAGGGCCTCATAGCCACTCCAGACTCTATTTAGGCCCAGCTGCCCAACAGCTTTGGGATTCAACCCAAGTGTAATGACTGCAACAGTAAAACACGATGAACATAGTGCAGTTGTGTACCTACCATAAATGTAGATGTTAGTGTATTCACTGTTGCAGTCCAGGTTACCCTCCCACTATCCCCCTTTTTCTTTGCTGGGACTTACCTGTATCTATCTATTCTATACAACCTGTGTGGTATATTTGCTTGTAGATGAAGGTTATGTGCATGCTTTTTTATGATCATAATTTTTACAGCCTACCCTTTTGGGGGCACCTGACTTCTGGGGCAAGAAAAACTGAAGAAAATGGCATTGGCTGCATCTTTTATACCCCTGGTGCACTGACGTCAGGGAAGAGGCGACAGCAACCGACGCCGGACCAGGACTTTGGAATTCAGGCCGACTGCGGTTAGCCTGCCAGCAGGATAACCCAAGTGTAATGACTGCAACAGTGAATACACTGGAACATCTACATTTATGGTAGGTACACAACTGTACTTTTTATTTTGCCAGTTGAGTATTTTATCAAATGTATATATTGTATGAATCTTTGTGGAGCTTTTCTCCCTGGGCCTCCACTGAAAATGGGTACCGTCTGGCCCAGTGGACTTTCCGGTAAGCAAATGAATACATAAATAAGTAGAACTGTTTTCCAGGTACACAATTTGAGATTTGTGGATGATGGGGTTCTTGTTTCTTACAGATGCCATTTTTCTGAGGATGTTAAGATTCTCCAAGAAGCTTGGAAACGCACCACTCGAAAATCATACATAGCCAATGAGAGAGTCTCTCAAGTGGTGCTAAAAGAATGACATTGCTCCAATCAGTGAGAGGTACCTTACATTTTGAAACTGAAGTCTTACATGCAGGTCTACCTACTCTTGCATCAAAGCCCACCTGTCAGCCATCTTTCCTTACCACTCATTCCACCAGTTATGCCTAGATCTGAGGTAAAGTTATTCCTTAAAGGGATCCTGCACTTTAGATCACCTGCAAAGTCCATTACCCCTACTTGGGACCTCAGCCAGCTTTGTGCTGGAAACTCCTTTTATTATAGAAGGTACCTCTGATTGATTGGAGCAATGTCACTACTTTAGCATCATTGAGAGAATATCTTTCATTGGCTATGTATGATTTTCGAGTGGTGTGTTTCCAGGCTTCTTGGAGAATCTTTTAAAATCCTCAGAAAAATAGCACTTGTAAGAAACAAGAATCCGATCATCCACAGAGTTGTTTAGGGATGACAGATTGGTGTGAAGCAGTAAACTTTTCTATTGTGTGATGAGATCTGCTTGGTGTGCCAGTTTTTGGTATTTGCCCTTGGCTATAAGAAAAAGGAGCAATTCAGTGCTGTCTTGGCCAAAAGGGCATCACTAACAAGAGTTTTGTTTTCTTTTTGGGTCTTTAGAAGAACTCTTGTAATGAGAGGTAGTGGAGGGAAGACATGGGTCAACTTCTCTGTTCACTGAAATGTGAAAGCATCTGTCTTCCAAGCAGAGGAGCAAAGGTCCTTGTTGCATAATAGTGGAAGCTGTGTGATGGTTTTCGATGCAAAACTGATTTGTATGAGGAGTGTCCTAACAGTGAAGGATGCCATGGAAATCCTTTCTGTTCAGGGTGTGTTCGTTAGGGTCTTCCCTGGGACCTGCTTAGAATCTCCCCTTACATTGTTAAATGATGGGATGTATGTGGCTGAGTGACATTTTTCTGAGTGGTAAAGTCCCAAGCCAAGCTACGTTCAGCTACCATTGGATTTTCTTTATATGCAGTCTGGCTAGACGGGAGCATAGGGATTGTAGCTGCCATGAGCCCCAGAGCCCTCAGGATCTCACTGGCTGTGCATAGGCTGAAGGGGGCAAGGTTGTAGAAGTTGTTTGTAAGGTTCTGCGTATGCTTTTGAGTTAAGGAGGCCTGTATTATTTTTATGTTTAGCCTGCAGCCCAACAAAACTAGGTCCTGAGATGGTTGCTGGGAGGATTTTTTGTTCTTGTTTGTGAACCCCAGCTGAGATAGGAGGAGGAGGAGGGTGAACTGGGGATGCTGCAGCAGAATTTGTGGTGAAGTAGCCCAATGCAAAACCTGAAGAGCATCTTGCAAGAGGTCAGAATTGCTATATGGAGGTAAGCATCCTTTAGATTTATGTATACTAGAAAAGTCTGGGGCAGAATGAAGGGTAGCAGTGTGTGTAGTGAAAGTTGGCACTTTTAAGAAGGTGTTAGTAAGGAAAGATGTGGTGTGGGTCTCCACTGTCCTCTCTTCTTGGCACTAGGAAAAGTCTGGAGTAAAACCCCTTTCCCACAGATTCATCCCACACCATCTCAGCTGTGCCTTGTGCCCATAGTTTCTGTGAAATGAGTGGGAAATGTTTTCCTCGGTGGAGAAAGAGTGGGGCAGTCTTTTTGAGATGGGCAGGATAGAACTGGGAGGCCAGTGAGGACTGTAGAAAGTCTTGGGTTCCTCCCTAAAGGGAGGTCTCCCAGATGAGACATATCTGTGGTTTATCTGTGAATCTTTCTGGGAGCCTTCCTGTGTTTCTGGCTAGGCCTTAGGTGCATTCTGTCAGGAGGTAGGTTTGTTTGGGAAATTCCTCTGGTACCTAGATACAGCGGTTAACAAAAGCTGTTAAGGTTCTACCCTGCTCCTGAAGGATTTTTGAAAAGGTTGGCAGCTTGGGACCAAAAAAAGAGATTCTAAGATTCTTGTCTCAAGGGCACTCCACTATTTTTGTTTTATTCCTCAAGAATAGACTGGCTACGTCACCATGCATACTTGTGGATTATAAAGCTTGTAACATCTGCTCTGGAAGAGCCCCTCTACAGCAGCATAAATGCATTTTATGTTGCGTCTGACCACTCTTTTAGCCTGATTAAGGAAGATTAACATTTGGTGATTAGAATTAGTATCCTGCAAATCCATCTAACTTATTTAAAGGAAATCCCCAGCATCTCCTACAGTTTAACTCAATTCTCAGATTTCTTTTCTCCCTACAGTATGGTTCCAGTATTTTGTAGATACCAGAAACCTACTTGTGCTTTTTATAACTTATTTCCTTGCATTGGACTCAAAGGATGGGAAAGCCCGCCTACTTGTTTAACTTCTTGCATACTTTGCAGAGGAATTTGTCTGCACCTGCATGACATATATTGGACACAGTTAAATCTGTAGTATACCCCGTCAGGTACTGCTGTCAGTCCTAGACAATTAATCCTGCTGATGTCAGGAACACAGCATATATAAAAAGATTGAAAGATACAGAACTGTTTTCCACTGTTATTGCAGAGAGAAGGGGAACGTAACTCTCCCCTTTCATAGTAAAACTAATTAATTAGATCAGTCAGGGTTTTAAAGGAAGTTGTCACCTCTTAGGATTTTAGAAGATTACTAGGCTGTCGACCTTGGTTATTTCAAGCCTAGCTGTTTTCATAAATATGTGATGGCATAGAAATATTAATACCCAAGATTCATTTAGTAATGACTGTCTAGTCAGTAAGAATTTACGGTGCCCCATCCAGTTTTTCAGGTTCCTTTTAAACAGTGTCATAGAGGTGCTCTTTTTCACATGAATAGGTAGCCTATTCCAAAGACATGGCAGTCGTTGGGAGATAAATCTCTCCCTCTGGCATGTCCTATTTGTCGCAGGCCGTATTTGGGTCCCTGGAATGGGTGGGCCTAGTCCTGTTTGATTTACGGATATATGTAGCAATTTCATTAGGTTTGGGTCTGAGATTGCTCTGTAAGCCAGGCATAAGTCTCCCCTAAGAAGTCTGTGATACAGAGTAAAGTGACAGGGACTTCATTCGGTCTGTGTATGACACATGCTGTAGTCCTTTGATCTTTGTTAAAAACCTCTTGGGTCTCTCCAGTTGCTGCAGGTGATTTGTACGGTACATGCCGCATGGGGCATTAAACTCAATTATGGGCCAAATTAGTGCAGATTGAAGAGGGGTTATAACCTTTTATGCTCTTTAGGCAATACCTTTACTAATCAAGTGTGCTACATAGAAAGTCTTCCTTACTACGGTAGACACATGGTAGTAGAAGTTAAGGTTGCGGTCAACTTGTGAACCAAGTCTTTCACTAGTTTGTGGATACTTAGGGTGTTACTGTTTTGATAATGTGAAGGAACATTGTTTGTGCCAAAGGGGAGTGATGATGCATTTCTTTGCATTCAGTTTGAGACCGTGACTAAGACACCAGTCATTGCTCTGTGTAAGACCTTCCTGGAATATATTGACATCATTTGAGGATTCTGTAGTTGCACCCAGTTTGCAGTTGTCTGCAACCATGGTCAGCCACAACTTCTTAGTTTTGATCTGAACTTCTGAGAAGTGTATACCAAACAGTACGGAGCCCAGCACTGACCACTGCGGCATCCTGCTGGTAACGGGTCTTCTGGTTGATGTGGAGTCACCCACTTTGTTAGTGTGTGTCCGGTTTGTGAGCCACTTAACAGCCCGTCTTACAACAAAGCATTTGCATTCAGTTTGCTGTGTTAGTAATTCCTGAGTGTTAGATTGTGTCAAAAGCCTTTGCCAAGTTGAGGTATGCTGTGTGCACGGATTTGCCCTTCTCATTGGCCCTGGTTGCATTTTCCAAACAATCCACAAGATTTAACAGGCAGGATCAGTCCTTGATGTAGCCGAATTGAGTAGGATCCAAGGTTTGGAGGTTGCCTGTGTCCGAGTCCCATAATGATGCTTTCTATGGCCTTACACATGAGGCTGGTCAGGCTTATGGGTCTTTTGCTGAGCCACCTTTGTGGAGGGGTATAACTGATGTTATGTGGTCCTATCTCGCCTCCATTCTTTACTCACTGGTTTGGAGCCGAGAATCTGCTCTGACTCCAACTATTTCTCTAGCATGAAGTCTCTAATTGGGTGGGCTAACCCGGTATCCCAAGATGCACCTTGCCCTAGTCCCAGATCTCGTTTGCCGCTTGCAGAGTTAGGACGTGGTCTCGCTTGGCTGTGGCTAAGTACCCTTTTCAAATGCTTTCGAAGTATTTTAGTAGTCAGTTGTATTGCAAAAGCTATTTTAATAGCTACTCTTCTATTTTTGACTAGTTCTTTTGAGCTTTTGTGAGGTCTGTGTTTGTTTGTGGTATCCCTCTGTTTCGTGGGCTAGACCCATTTAAGTTAGAGGACCTAGTCCTCTCCAGTGTTGTTCACTTGTATTTTTTGTGCTGTTTTTTTGAGTTGTGGGTAGTTGTTTTCCCTCCAAGAAACGTTTTAATTAGTTTACTTGGCCGTTAGTGTGTTTTGGTTTTTTCCGCCTTTCTCTTGTGTTGTCTCTGTCGGCTGAGTGTTGGGCGGTTGTTATGTCTAAAGAGCAGAAAGAACATAAACTCTCCAGGTTTAAGAAGTGTACCAAATGTGGCTACAAAATGTCCATTACAGATGGGCATTCCATCTGTGTTTATTGTCTGGATGCTATTCACTTACAAGAGTCCTGCAGTTTTTGCCACGTGTTTAGCCCTAGGGTACTGCAGGAAAGAAAAAAAAAATGATTTTGAAGGGTCTGATTAAGCCTTCTTTTGAGGAGGCCTTAGATTCTTCTTCATCTTCTAGTGCTAAATCTAAGCCTGCTAAGGCCAAGAAAAGATCTCCGGCTCCGTTTGCCTCTTCGGAGAAGGTTTCAAAAGTGGATACTTCCTCCTCGGCTCCATTGTCCTCGGGGCCGCAGGAGAAAGTCTCTGTTGTGGATACTACCTCCTCTGCTCCATTGTCCTTGGGGCCGCAGGCGGTATCTGTTGTACTGGAGTCTACCTTGGCTCCGATATTATTGGAGCCTATTCGGAGCCAGTCACCCAGTGTCAGGCATGAGTCTCCAGGTAGGAGATCCTGATCTCCTATTTCTTCCAAATCCTCTAGGCTGTCTGATTTGGATGAGAATAGTGTGGTCCAGAGGCTCCTGCAGTCGCCAGTGTTAGCAAAACTGTTTTCGGCTCCGTACCAGTCTGCTCCGGAGCCAGTCCCTGTCCTGGTACCGATGATTCCTCCTCAGAGCACCCATGTGTCATCAGAGCCGAAGTGCCCCGCGCCGAGTGATATCCTTGTGTCCGCTCCGATACCCCAGGTGAGTCTATCGAAGCCGGCGTCTGCTCCAACCATGTTGGTTCCGTCCCCTGGTTTCGGTACTTGGGTTTCCTCAGTCGGACCCAAGGGGGATACCTCGGGTCTCTTGTTGGTTCCGAGTCTCTCTCTCGGTGCATTGGCTTATGGAATCTCGACTCCGGTCGTGGTCTCTGAGACTGGGCGGTCCTCTGTTTCGGGGGGACCTGCCTTCGAGGCCATGAGCAGCGCACTGGCTAGATCGTCAGTCACATCACCTGGATTGGTCACTCCATCCTCATACACCCCGGCTAGAGCCTCTGAAGCCCCCCTATCCGTGGATGGCGGAGCCCGAAGGTCTGGGGATACCCCCTTGAGTGGTCCTCTACTTTCTGAGGGCCCCTCAGTCTGTGCCTGAGGAGCCCCCCAGAAAGAAGTTGTGCAAGAGGAAGCACATAGGCTTCCAGGAAGAGTCCCTCACCTCTGATACCGACCTCGAGGAGTCAGAGGGGGTCCCCCAAGTCGTTCTCGGATGTCTCTTTCTCCGAGATCCTGGAGATTTTGAGGTAGAGAGGCGACTGGCCTTCCAAGACCCCCTCTGAGGAGGAGTTGGTATTCCTCAAGGCCTTCGGAGCTCAACCTTCCGCCTCCTGGGTGTCTCCACCCTTCGAACTCCTGTATTTGATTTGTCGAAGGGTGTGGGAGAACCCTGATTCCGTGGAACCGGTGCCCAGACGGCCAAATAAGTTCCTTTCTGCTCCTCCGGGTAAAGAGTTAATGACCAAAGGGGTTTCAGTAGATGCCTTGGTGGTGACGGCAGCCACTCAGCAGGAAGTTGCAGAGGCTTCTTCTTCCGTCCATCCTCCTAACAAGGAGTCCAGGAGTATGGACCGGTACGGGAAGCGTACCCTGTCTTCGGCAACCTTTACCTTGCGGTCGCTGAATTACCTTTGTCGTTTCACTCTGCTCCAAAGTGATCTCCTTAAGGAGCCAAGAGATACTCTGACTGGTAACATGCCTGAGGCGGTAACGCAAACTGTTAACGCCCAGTTGTCTACCCTTGGTTCCATTGTCAACTCGTCCATGAGGCTCATATCTTATGCAGCTGAAGGGGCGAGTAGGGCAGCTAGCTCAGGTGTAGCTCTCTGAAGGCAAGCCTGGATGTGCCTGTCATTTCACGGAGGCCTTTAAGTCTTCCTTCACTAACTCCCCCTTTGATGGGTCCTCTCTTTTCGGGACCAAAGTGAAAGACACCCTCACCAGATGTGAACAGGAGGGAAAGACACTATCTGCCATAGGGGCCCATTTCTCCCTCCCTTCTAGGCCTTACCCCAAGGCTCAGAGAGGGGGGAAAGTGTGGTTCAAGAAGTCTCTGAGGCCTTTCCCTACAGCTCAAGGTAAGTCCCCCTCCAGAGGCAGAGGAGGGGGAAATTATTCTGGAAGATGCCGTCCTAGAGGCAGAGGAGGCCTCCGCAACTCGGGAGACCGCTATTCCTTTCGCGGATCTTCCTTCCAGCGTTCCTGAGGCATTGCCCGACTGTGCTGTTCCGGAGCCAGTCGGGGGCCGAATTTCGTTGCATCCAGAACCCTGGGAAAGCATCACCCAGGATCGCTGGGTGCTTCCAGTAGTTACCGGAGGTTACGCTATTCCCTTTATATCAACACCCCCTCCAATCAGAAGCATCCCGGATGTCCCACCCAGTCAACGGGATCAAGCAGCACTAGAAGTTACAAAGCTGCTAGAAAAAGGAGTCATCCAACCAGTCCCCTCAGACCATATCGGATCAGGAACTTACTCAAGACTCTTTGGTACCGAAAAGAACAGGGGACCTGAGACCCATTCTGGATCTCTTTCGACTGAATCACTACATTCTGAAGTCCAAGTTTTGAATGGTCATGCTTTAGTCCATTTTTCCATTGCTCGAAAAAGGAGTATGGATGTGCTCCATTGATCTCAAGGATGCTTACTACTACATCAAGATGGACAAGGCATCCAGGAGTCACTTACGCTTCCGGCTGGAAGCCAGTCACTTCCAGTTTCATGCCCAGCCCTTTGGTCTCACCACAGCCCCCAGGGTGTTCACCAAGTGTTTGGCAGTGGTGACAGCTCACTTGAGACGTCAGGGATTCCCGGTGTTTCCGTATCTGGACGACTGGCTTCTCACCGCCCCCACCAGGCATCTGCTCGTTCAAGCCAGGGAGACTACCATAGCACTGTGTCAACAATTAGGAATTACTTTAAACTGGGAAAAGTCTGCCTTGCTGCCCTCACAGCGTGTTGTTTTTATAGGTGCAGAGCTAGACTCTATTCAGATGCGAGCCTTTCTGCCACGAGAGAATGAGTGCTGCAGTCTCATATCGACGCACTGTTGCCCCTCCGAAGAGTTCAAGCCAGGTTAGTTCTCCAGCTTTTGGGCTCCATGGCCACCACCATTATGCTGGTGCCTCTGGCCAGGTTACATATGCGGATTCTGCAATGGCTCCTTTCCGCCCAATGGTCGTTTCAGAAACTTCCTCTTTCCCATTTGATACTTCTCACGGAACGGTGCAAACAGGACCTCCGCTGGTGGCTACCTTCCGCCAATGTGGACAAAGAAAGGAGCTTGATTCCTATGTCTCCAGTGGCCACTGTGACCACTGACACCTCCCAGATGGGGTGGGGTGGGGGGGTATTATCTTGGCAGGACGGTCCAAGGCACGTGGCAAGATCACAAGGTGCATCTGCACATCAATGTTCTGGAGATGAGAGCGGTGTTTCTAGCGTTGCGAGCACTCAGACTCTCTACCTCAGGGAGCGATTGCGATTCACTCGGAAAACATGTCCATAGTGTGGTACCTGAACAAGCAAGGGGGAACCAAGTCTTATCCCCTCTGCAGAGAGGCCATGTGAGTGTGGCATTGGGCAGTATCTTCCCAACGGTTCTTGGTGGCAATGCACATTCTGGGAAAGTCCAATGCGATAGCGGACAGGCTGAGCAGAGCTATTCTGATGCCTTAAGAATGGTCCCTGAATAATCGAGTGGCTGTTCAAATTTTCAACAGGTGGGGTCAGCCTTGCTGCGATCTCTGCCAGTCCCCTCAATGCCAAATGCAGCAAGTACTTCACACTGACCTCCCCACAGGGGGAGTCACCCAGGGACTCTAGCCCACGATTATCCTCCCGGTCTGGTCTACGCTTTCCCTCAGTTTCCTCTGTTACCAAGAGTGATTCAGAAAGCCATATCCTTGGGAAGCAGGATGATTCTGATTGCTCCACACTGGCCTCGACAAGTATGGTTCCCTTTTCTTCAGAAGTACGCAGTGGGACGGTCCTTGGACTCGTGACCCAGTGCCAGACCTCCTGACTCGCGTCAGGCCAGCTCCATCCATCCCTGCGAACTCAGGCTGACAGCCTGGCTACTCCACTTCCATTACTAGTTAAATGCCATTCTTTTTCACCGGAGGTGGTACACATCTTGTCTCCATCTCATAAGTCTTCTACCAGAAAAATCTATTCCAGCAAATCGAAGAGATTTTCCATTTGGGCTCAGGCCCAAGGTTTGGACCCCTTCACAGCCCCAATTCCATCAGTTTTAGATTTTTTAGCCATGCTTTTCCATCAGGGCTCTGCGCCCGCTACCATTAAAGTGCAATTGGCTGCAATCTCCAGTTTCCATACATCTTACGAGCCCTCTCTTAAGAGCCATAAACTGTGTAAGGCCTTCTTGAAAGGCGGTTGGCTACTTCGCCCTCCTGTGTCAGAGCCTGTCATGCCATGGGATCTAAACCTTGTGCTACAAGCCATCACTTCACCACCCTTTGAACCAGCTGCCACCTGTGAACTGAAATTTTTATCTTGGAAAACGGAGTTTCTAATACCCATTACATCGGCCAGAAGAGTATAAGAACTTCAAGCTCTGTCCATTAAACCTCCATATTTGATCTTTCATAAGGACAGAGTTTCACTGAGACTTCACCCATCCTTCCTTCCAAAGGTGTCATCCACTATTGATCTCCATCAATCGATCGAGTTACCAGTGTTTCCAAATTTTTCCAATAAAGCAGAGTTCAGGTTCCATCAGTTGGATGTGCACTGGCAATTGAGGTTCTGTTTACACAGGACTAAACAGGTTAGGAGGTCTGTTCAGCTGTTTGTGTACTTTTCAGAAAACCGAGCAGGTTGTCCTGTTTCCAAGTGCACAATTTCTAAATGGATTAAAGATTGTATTTCCTTCATCTACTCGGCGGCAGGCAGATGTTTACCTTTTCCCGTCAGAGCTCACTCTACCAGGGCAATGTCTACATAGCTTTCCATGCCAGGCTTTCACTGGATGATATTTGTGCTGCAGCCACCTGGGCCTCTCCTCACACTTTTATCACTCATTACAAGCTGGATGTGGCTTTTGGGGGCCTGGCTTCCTTTGGTTCCACGGTTCTCAGGAGTATCTTTCTATGAGCCTCCCAGGATAGAGGTGCTGGGGACGCTGTCCCGTGAGTAAAGAATGGAGGCAAGATAGGACCACATAACTTCAGTTAGTTATGCACTCACCATAACGATCAATGTATGTGGTCCATCTCGTCTACATTCTTACGTACCCTCCCACCTGCCCCCTTCCTAGAGGATTTGGAAGAATATTGGCTCTGTGAACCCTTCAAGGTCAGTTGCTTTTTCTTTCTTTGGCTGGAATTCCTTCCAGTGTTGGTCATGTATGAGTTATGATTGGTATGGTTGCAAACAAGATCTTGGGGCTAGGGAGAGGTGCATCTTGGGATACCGGGTTAGCTCAGCCAATTAGAGACTTCGTGCTAGAGAAATAGTTGGCCAAGTCAACCTGTGAGTAAAGAATGTTGGCGAGATGGACCACATTGATCGTTATGGTGAGTAAATAACTAACTGTTCTCCATTCAGCAGGAACAAAGCCTGTGGTTAGACTATGGTTTAAAAGGGTAATTAATGCTGATGCTAATTCCATGTTTTAGCCTGTTTAGAATAGTGCCTGGAATGCTTTTTGGTCCTATAGGCTGTGCTTTTTTTCCTTGGGCAGGGCTTTGAACTGTTCTTCAGATATGTAGGGTGTGGTGGGAATTTGGAGAAAGGTTTATGATAGATGTGGAGGGGATAAGGCGGTGACATTTCTGCCAAATCTATTCACTAGCAGGTCTGCTATCTCTGTAGGGTCATAATGTGCGATACCATTGGTCACTAGTTCTGCACTTGCGTAGGTCCTACCTTTTAGGATACGTACGTAGCTGTAAAAGTCCTTATGGTTATCCTTTGCTGTGCTAGCCAAGTTTTTCTCAGAGGCCCTTAGAGGATTTAACGAGTTGTCTCATTTGCCTATTGAGGCTGAATAGGGTGCTTTCCCATTGTTGGGGTCTAGCCTTTGTTTTCGTGGACAGCAACTGTTTGCATTTATTGTAAAGTTTGTTGATGCTGAATGTCCACTGTGGGGGTGTGTTTTTTCTTGGGGCTCTGGCTTTGATTTTTTCTGGTACAACAGAGTCTATACACTTATGCAAGTAATTGTACAAGGCTTTTGTGTAAGTTTCGGTGTAGTTACTACTTCCAGCTGGGGGTGGGGCTGTGAATGCATTTATGCATTCAGCTAGGAAGATACTATTTGCCTTGGTGAGGTTTTTTAGTCTAATTTTGCCCTTTGTGAGCTCTGGTGTTAACTCAAAGATGACTGATTTGTGGCCAGATTTAAGTAACGAGGGTCCAAGAGTTTCGGTAATGCTTCCATTTGACATGTTAGTGAGGACCAGATCTAGTATGTTTGTTCTTGTCGAGATGTGAACAGTTTGTCCAAGGGCGTTTGAGTTAACAGAGTCAAGGAACTTTTGCGCTAGCAAGTTGATGCTAGAGTAGGCTTCTCAGTTGATGGTGGGATAATTGAAATCCTTCAACCAGAGTGTTGGGTAATATTTAGATTGCGTCCAGTTTGGTAAAGTAGACTTCATGCAAGTCGTGATCCATGGATGAGGAGATCTATAACTGGCTATGACTTGAATGGGGGTCTTACTCACCTTAACCTGAACTTGGAGCAACTCCATGGAGTTCAGTCTAATTAGACGGGAGGTGAATTTATCTCTAATATAGATAGAAACACTGCCTCCTTTGGTTCTTGTGCATTCATTTTGCAGTTTGAAGGTGTGGAAGACATTGTAGCCTTGCAAGGCCGTGGTACTCTGAGGCCTTGAGACAAGTTTTTGTGACTGCATAGATATCCACATCTTCCAGTGACAGAAGTGCTTCCAGGGTGTGCAATTTTTTGTTTAAGCTCCTGGAGTTTAGCAACATGACCCATATTTTGTTATGATTGGCAAATTTCACATTGCTAAGTTTGTTTTCGGGACTTTGCCTAAAAAAGACACCATGGGGGAGGCAAGAGCCTTTGCCAGCAGCTGAAAGCCTGGAGGTGCCAGATGCAAGCAGTCTCTGGCAAAGCAGCAAGGATTGTCGACCATGGCTTCCCAGGCTGATAGGAACTGGATTCGGTTTGAATGACGCCAAAAACTAAGCCAGTTATTGAAATCAATAGGTTCATAAGTTGGTACTAGGCTGTCAGCCCTAGGGCCTATACAAGCCTAGGCATAACAATTCCCTGGCTGTTTCTTCCCACACTATTTACTTCCTGGACCCCTTTCTAGCAGGGAGACTGACGTGATCCCCGGGGTGAATTTCCTTTCTCCCATCCAATCGTCAAGGTTCCTTTTGAAGATGGCCAAAGGGGCACTCTGCTTGACATGTATGGGCAATCTATTCCAGAGTCTGGGGAGTCTCTGGGTCAGGAACCTATGCCTCCAGCATGTTTTGTTTATTGTGATGACTAGGTTTAGATCCCTGGAACGTGTGGCTCTGAGGGATTGGGATTTCTTTAAGTGTAGCATGTCCAACAGCTCTGGGTTTGACATGGTCTTGTATGTTAAGCAGAGATCGCCTCTGAGTAGACTATATGCGACAGAGTATAGCTGGAGTTTTTTAAGGCGGTCAGCGTATTGCATCTGCTTTAGGCCTGTGATTCTTTTAGTGAGGTATTTCTGCGGCCTTTCCAGTTGTTGCAGATGTCTTGAGAGGTACATACCAAATGGGACGTTTTGTTCTATAATGGGTCTAATGAGGGATGAGTACAGTGGGACAATGACCTCCTTTTTTTCTGGATGAAAAGCCCTTAGTGATGTGGTGTGCCACATAGAAGGATTTCTTGACTGTTGTGGCGATGTGGTTATCGAAGGTGAGACTACTGTCCACCTGTGTCCCTGAGTCTGTTATCACACTTCCGGTGTTTAGTGTACTGCCACCTATATGTTAATTCACAGGTACATGTTTTTTCCCAAAGGGGATAACCATACATTTCTTGGCATTGAGCTTGAGCCTATGGCTCTGGCACCAAGCATCTGTTTGTGTAAGGCCCTTTTGTAGAGTATCCACATCATTTGGGGATTCAGTAATGGCTCCCAGTTTGCAGTCATCTGCGAACTTTGTTAGCCAGAGTCCCTTAGTGTTGGCCTGTACTTCAGAGAAGTAGATGCTAAATGAGCAGTCCCAGAACTGAACCCTGAGGTACTCCACTTGTCACTTGTCTGGAGTTGGATTTGGAGTCGGCTACTTTTACAGTGTGGGTTCTATCAATAAGCTGGTGTTTGTTTATACTGTGTATAATATTTGTTTATACTGTGGCGGCATTCTAGGTGAGGGTAGTATGCTGCTCGAGGCTAGGGACAAACCTCTCTTTGACACATACTCAGAGGTCAACCATGCCTGGATTCATATAGTCCAGTGAGGTACATCTCGGGTCATTCACTCCGTGAACTATGACAGAGTCATAATGGTACTTGTTGCTGAGGGACCAGAGTGCATGTGTTATCTGATGAATCCTGGCACCAAACATTTATACAAGTTTATTAACTTAAATGTAGTTTCAAAGATTTTTGTGACATTTAGAGAAAAGCCAGAAAATATTTTTTCTTGTAAAGTATCAATATCAACACATTTACCATTTTCAAGCAACCCCCCCCTTTACCACCACACACACACACACACACACACACACACACACACACACACACACACACACAGGACAGAACTGCACAGAGAGAAGTGGCAACCCTGTCAACTAGGTACTCTGATAATGTTCATAAAAAGGTCTTTTATGTCTCTTTGTGACATCTTCCCTGAGGGGTATGCATATCTGGTACACGCAGATTCATGTTAAGAGATTCCCACTGATTTTGAGTCTGTCCTTATGTTAGTGCATCAGCATTTTGTAGTCCACAGAGGAAATGTGATCATTGATTGCAACCATAATATACAGCTAAATTTACTTTAACGTACGTTTACTATGTGCTCTTGCATTAAAAACATTAAAAGTAAACCAGAAGTACTTAACTGTGCGCGTGCGCACACAGTCATGTGTGCGCGGTATGGGTGTATACAATTATTTATGTTGCTTAATGTTTTACTTATTCACGGTCACATATTGGTTCTGTTCTACATGCATTACTTATCAATGTTTTGTCTGCATTTTTTTCTCTTTATTAAGTGCATTTATTGTTTATCATCTTTGCAAATGTAACCAGAGTTGTGGCTGAAAAGGGTCCTGGGACCAGATGTTCTTCGTGTTTCACTGTTGCAGTCATTACATTTGGGTAATCCGCTGGCAGGTTGCCCTCAGTCAGTCTGAATAAGTCTTGGGTCCTGCGTCTGTTGCTGTCTCCTCTTCCATGACGTCAGGTCGTCAGGGGTATAAAACATGCAGCCGACGCCATTTTTTCAGTCTTTCTTGCCACGCGGTGCCCGAAACAGAAGCAGTTCACAAGTGCCGGTCGGCAGACTCCTGAAATTTTCGCATTCGAGTTTCAGAACCAAAGTCTTCAACTAAAGCTAAGTACCCCATTGGGGAAACTTTTTCTTGCTCCTTACCGATGTCAGTAAAAGTTAATAACTGCATTACTTGTGGGAAGCAAATACCTCATAAGGATTTTCATTTGTACTGTATTCCTTGCCTAGGCCCAGATCATAACGTCCCTTGCTGTCGGTTTTGTGCTAGATTTAACCAACGCACTATTAAGAGTCTGTATATTTTTGCTTCAAAATATTTTGGATCCAGATTTAATTACCCTGAAATGTCGTTGGTTAGCAATCCGACTTCCGAAATTCACAAAAAACGCAAAGAAAAGGACAGAGACAGACCGTTGAGGTCCAAAACTGATGTCGAAGCTTCTCGTAAGCCAGTCGCCGGTTCACCGGTACTCAGTGAGGTGCTTTCGCAGCCCCCTGATACCCGCTTCTTTTGAGTCGCAGGCCCTCTACCGAGACCCATGCGGAGTCCAGTATGCCGCGAGATTCTCAGAGTATTGAACCCACGGATGTCTCTCCCTTGGATGGGTCCGGAGTCGCTGAGCAGGCACCGGCTTCTGAGGGTGTTTTGAGGCATCAACATTTTTATATAAAACTGACGCCAGCTTCAAAAACAAGATCAAAAACGTCTAAGTCTAAAAAACTGACGCATGAGCCACGTGCTCAGGCCCTTATGCCTAAAAAACAGATGATCAAAATGGCTGAGGACTTAATTACCTTGCTCAGGGGGTTCCCAACCCCCACCTGCTAAGAGGCCTAGGCAAGACACTGATTATGAATCTTCAGATCATGTTTCTGTTTCTTCTGATTCCTCTTCTGATCAGGACTTTTCTATACAACCCTATGAGGATTCAGATGCAGAAGAATCCATCTCCTCTGCATTTCCTCCTGAGGATTTTTCTTTTGGAGAAACCTTGCATACTTTAAGGGAACATTTTCATTGGGAGAGTCAGGATTTCTCTGAATCAAAAAAGAGGCTTGGGGATTTCCTTCTTCCTCACCATAGGCCTTGCTATACCTCCTGTATTAGACATTGTGTTGTGTTTTTGGAATCCAGCATGGCTCCTGATTCCCTACCTCCGGGTCCTAGTAAGCCAGACAGATATTACAGGGTTCTTGACTCCCACAAATTGCTATTCAAAAATCCTGCTGCTGATCCTGAAACTATCTCACAGGGTCCCTAAGGTGTAAAGGCCTCAGTAGCCAAAAATCCTACCCCGTCTGATAGAGATTCCAGGGTGCTGGATAGATGGGGAAAGAAGGTTTATACGTCTGCAACCTTGGCAGTTAGGGCCTTAAACTGACTGTTTCATATGCTTAAATATCAACAGCATGTTATGGGCTTATTGAAACAGAAAATTATGTTGATTTCTGATTGTATGGAAAATAAAGAATTACAGGAATTATTGCATGCAGCAGAACAGGTTAGAAAGCATACTTTGCAATGTGGTTTTGATTCCTTGGAGGCCTCTTGCAGGGCCTCAGTTACTGGATCTGTGATTAGAAGGCATGCCTGGCTCAAGGAGCAAAATCTGCCTGATCATGTTAAAGATAATTGTTGGATGCCCCTTTACAGCATGATACTCAGTATAAGGCAGAAGAGGTTTTAAAGAAAATGGAAGACAAAGCTAAATCTATGCAAACTGTAAAAGATTTCTTACAAGTGCAGCCACCCAGATTAAGTAGGCACTGGCCTACTAAAAATTGGTCCTTTCCTGTGTCCAACAGAGCCTCTCGAGGCAAATCCAGGAGCTCAAAAGGCTCTAGATACCAATCACAGGGTTCTTACAGGTCAAAGCAATGGGGTGCCTCCACCTCCAAATCTGAAGGAAGCAAAGCAGAACCCTACAGTAAACAGTCTCAATGACGTCCCTCTACCATCACCAAGCACTTATCTTTTGGCAGCCCCCTTGGGGGGGGGGGGGGTTACACTTCATGCTCAAAATTGGCAGTTAATTACCCAGGACAAGTGGGTATTAAACATAGTATCCCAGGGGTACAAATTTCATTTCCATACTTTGCCAATTCGAAACGGTTGCCAGATCTGCCACAAAATCAATGGGCAGAGGCTCAGAAACAAGTTACGTCCCTCATGGATAATGGGGGCTATTCAAACAGTGCCAGAACAGGGAAAAGGACAAGGTTTTTATTCAAGACTGTTCCTGGTACCCAGAAAAGACTATATGCCTGGCATCCAATACTGGACTTAACAATTTTGAACACGTTCCTGGACATTCCAAAATTCAAAATGTGGACTTTACAACAGCTGCTCCCTATGCTGGGCAAGAACTCTTGGTTAGTGATTCTAGACTTGAGGCACATACCTGCATATCCCAATAAGGGAATCGTGCAGAAGATACCTCTTCTTCAAGGCGTGTTTTATGCATTACCAATTCTCTGCACTGCCCTTTGGCTTATCTACTGCACCCAGGGTCTTTACAAAGTGCCTGGCACCAGTAATAGCATTTTGCAGACAAGCATACAAATTTATCCTTACTTGAACGACTGTCTCATTCAAGCAGAGAACAAGGACATTCTTCTTAACATCTAGCATTTGTAAAAAGGCTTCTAAAATGACTAGGGTACACAAATGAAAAGAAATCACAACTGGTACCCCCTCAAAAAATTACATTCCTGGGTGCAAGCTTGAATACAACTACCCAGATGGCTTACCTTACACCAGACAAAGGCAACTGACTATATACTTCAAACAGATGGCAACAAAAACCCAGTTATCTGCAAGACAAATTCTGCAGGATTTGGGGTTCATGGCATCCTGCATTCTACTAATTCCATATGCAAGACTGCATATGAGGAAACTTCACTGGTACCTAAAAAGTTTATGGAGTCAACAATGTTAAGTTGTCAATCTTGCCTTCATTCTTGCTGGATGGGTTCGGAGCCGATCCTCGGCTGCGACTCGGCCAATACTAAAGCTCGAGAGCTAATTCCACCGGCTCGAGGCTCCCCTATATCCCACAATGCTAGGCGGTAACTACCCAGATCTCGTTTGCAGTTATAGCTGACTAGGTGCTTTTCTACTGGCTCAGGCAGGTGAGTTAGACTTTTACCTTATTAGGTACTTCTTAAACCCCCTTTTTTATTGTCATACCATAACCTTTTAGTTTAAGTATTTTAGATAACTCGGCCCCTGTTTGTCGAGTCTTTTTCCCTTTCTTCCCTTATCTTGTAGGCCTTCGGTCCCTACCCTCCCCCCCAGTCCATTAGTGACTAAATTAGTTGTCCCTTTTTTCTGTTAAGGGCTTGTGTGTGTGTTTGTGGCTTATTTTAGCCTTAATAATTTAATTTAATATTTTTTTCTGTAAAGGGTGTGTCTGTAGTGTGTTTGTGTTGTCAGGCACTCTCTTTTTACAATGTCAAAAGACAAGGTCTCAGGCTTCAAGAAGTGTGACTCGTGCTGTCAGAAAATGTCTGACAGACGGTCACACTTCTTGTGTGTATTGCCTGGGACCTGTGCACCTGCAGGACTCTTGTGCTGTTTGTCATGGTTTTAGCCCTGGAGTCCTGCAACGCAAGAACAAGCTAATCTTGCGGGACTTATTAAAGCCTGAAGGCCCCCCGACTCAGTCTGTGTCGGGGAAGCCTTCCAAAACTTCCACACAGTCTGCTCCGGTTCCAGAGTCTACTGCTGGAAAGACTAAGTTGGCTTCGACATCGGCTCCGGCTGGAGCCGATGTTTCCAAGCCTCATACTGTTACCTCGGCTCCGGCTGGAGCCGAGGCTGAGAACTCCATCGGCTCCGATACTTTTATCGGAGCCACAGTCTAGGAAGAGATCCAGATCCCCCTCTATTGGCTCCGTGCATTCGGCGCCAGGATCCCCTCTCCTTTCTGAATGGAGCCATAAAACTCATTCCTCACGGACTTCCAGGTTATCTGACCATGATTTGCAAAGGATAGTGAGTAGACTTCTCAAGTCCGAGGCACTGGCCCAAATGCTGCATAGCCCGACTCACCAGTCAGTGGCTATTTCCGTTCCCCAGTACATTCCTCCTCCGACTCCTTTGAGTTCGGAGCCAGGGCTTGTCGGAGCCATGGCTGTCGGTGCGTCGGATCCGATACCTTCCCTTTTGGCTCCGTCGTCTGCTCTGATCTCCTCCTTGGAGGGATCTCGGCGCCGAGCTTCCCTCATTGGCTCAGAGGGTGTGAGTGGCATCGGCCCCTTGTCCGACCCGCTCTCCCTCTCGGGGCTTCGGCGTTGGTGAGTTTGGCTCAGACATCGGCTTCGGAGCCGTCCCTGTCGGTGCCGGGGGAGGTCCTTGGCTCTTCGGAGCGGGGGCCTCTGGCCTTGCCTGACAGGGGTTCCTTCGAGGTCATGCGGAGCGTGCTAGAACCAGGTTCTGCTCCACAGTCTGCTCCTTCAGTCCCCCCATCTACAGTGCCTGCGGTGATTTCTACTCACCCCCTTGTCTTAGACCGCAGTGAGCCAACTCCTCAAGTTTCCCCATTGGGAATTTCCTCCTCTTCCGAGGCCTCTCCTGACCCGGCAGGAGATCCCCCAAGGAAGAGGCAGTGCAAGAGGAAGCACATTGACTCCCCTGAGTCTATCACCTCTGACACTTAGAGGAATCCGAAGGTTCCCCTCGATCCCCTTCTGAGGATGTCTCCTTTGCTGACATCCTTGAGATCCTGAAACAGAAGGGGAAACTGGCCAGCCCTTAACCCTTCAGAGGATGAGTCCGTGCATCTTGAGGCGTTTGGCTCTCTCCCTTCTACCTCCTGGGTGTCCCCTCCCTTTGACCCCCTTATGGAAGAGGTGGCAAGGAAGGCTTAGACGGCTCCTGATTCAGTGCAACCCACCCTGAGGAGACCATCTAAATTTATCACTGCCCCTAGAGATAAAGATTTTTTTATCCAAAGGTGTCCCTGTTGATGCCATGGTGGTGGCTGTGGCCACTAAGGAGGAGTTAGCTGATCCTTCGGTTCCTGTCCATCCTCCTAATAAGGAATCTAGGACCATGGACAGGTACGGCAAGCGGATGTTCTCATCAGCGACCTTTTCGATGCGTTCGCTGAATTACTTATGCCACTTCACTCATCTCCAGAGAGATTTACTCAAGGATATGGGTGAACTGATAAAGGATCCTACAGCTGAGGGGTTCAAAGACACTATGAACTCCCAGTTGGCAACCCTGAATTCCATCGTTAACTCCTCCATGCGGCTGATATATGCTGCAGATGGGGCGAGTAGAGCCGCAGGCACAGGTGTTGCCTTACGACGTCACGCCTGGATGCGGCTATGTAACTTTGCGGACCCTTTGAAGGCGTCCTTCACCAGTTCTCCCTTTGATGGATCATCCTTGTTTGGTCCACAGGTGAAGGATACATTGACCAGGTGCGAGGTAGAAGGTAAGACTCTCTCTGCTGTAGGAGTCCGTTTTTCTACCCCTTCTAGACCCTATCCCAAAGGTCAGAGGGGAGGAAAGATGTGGTTCCGCAAACAATCCCAGGGAGTCTCATCTGACTCGCAAGGCCGATTCCCCTCTAGAGGCAGAGGGGGGAATAATAATAGACGCTGCCCTAGAGGCAGAGGAGGTCCGCAAAACCAGGGTAACAGAGAAATGTTCTCTGATAAACCCTGTCAGCTTCTTTGAGGGGCTGCCCGGCTGTCCATCTTCGGAGGCAGTCGGGGGAAGATTATCCCTGTACCCAAAAGCCTGGCTTTCCCTTACTCAAGACAAATGGGTACAGTCGATCATATCCGAGGGTTACAAAATTCCCTTTATTCACATCCCATCCCAACCCAAAGGCTCCCTTCCAGACGTTCCACCCAGTCTAAGGGAGCAAGCAGCATTAGAAATTTCAAAGCTGCTATCAAAAAGAGCTATCCAATCAGTCCCAGCAGACCAGCAAGGATCCGGAATCTACTCCAAATTCTTTTTGGTACCAAAGAAAACAGGGGACTGGAGACCCATACTGGATCTCAGCTACTTAAACAAGTATGTCAGGAAAACAAAATTCCGGATGGTCACGCTACAGTCCATTCTACCCTTCTTGGGTCAGGACAATTGGATGTGCTCGATAGATCTTCAGGACGCGTACTACCACATCAAGATGAACAGACGCTCCAGGGGATATCTCCGCTTCAGGCTGGGAGCCAGTCACTACCAGTTCAGGGCCCTGCCCTTTGGTCTCACTACAGCCCCCCGTGTGTTTACCAAATGCATGGCAGTGGTCGCGGGTCACTTGAGACGTCAAGGATTCCAGGTGTTTCCATATTTAGACGACTGGCTCCTTACCGCCACCACCAGACATCAGCTTCTTCTATCCAGGGACTTCATCATCCAATCTTGCCAAGCTCTAGGCATTTCAATAAATTTTGAAAAATCTGCCTTGTCAATCTATTACCTTTATAGGCGCCAACTTAGACACACTCAATCTTTCAGCCAGACTCACAGAGCAGTGTGTGTCAGACATTCGAAAACAAGTTTCCCTTCTCTTACAATGCAACAAAGTCAAAGCCAGACAAGTTTTGAAGGTGTTAGGACTCATGGCAGCAGCTATTCCCCTTCTCCCCTTAGCTCGCTTCCACATGAGGATCCTCCAATGGATACTGTTTACTCAATGGTCCTTTCAACAGCTCCCGATGTCCCATACCATATTGATAACCCAATCACGCAAGGATCAACTGTCCTGGTGGATCACATCACCTCAACTTCTCCGAGGAAGACCCTTCACCCCCCCCCCCCCCCCAGTCGCCATGTTGACGACAGACGCCTCCCTGATCGGGTGGGGCATTATTAGGGCAGGACAGTCCAGGGCACGTGGCAACCTTTCGAGTGCCACTTGCACATAAACGTCTTAGAGATGAGAGCAGTGCTTTTAGCGTTGCAAGCCCTTCACGACTCTCTTCCCACTGGGACTATTGCAATTCAAACGGACAAGTCCGTAGTGTGGTACATCAACAAACAAGGCGGAACCAGATCATACCCTTTATGTCGAGAGGCACTCAGACTTTGGCAATGGGCGATCTCTTCTCAGCGTTTTCTGATAGCAACACACATTCCCGGGAAATCCAACGTTATTGCAGACAAATTGAGCAGAGCAATTCTCATGCCCCACGAGTGGTCTCTAAAGAAATCAGTTCTAGAAGAAGTATTCCTAAGATGGGGCCAGCCTTGCTGCGATCTTTTTGCTACTCCCCAAAACAGCAAGTGTCACGACTTCATCACTCTCTTTCCGTTACCAGGCCATCCCACCAGAGACTCTCTAGTCCACGATTGGCCCCGGGGACTTCTATATGCCTTTCCCCCCTTTCCACTGATAACTCAACTAATTCAGAAAGCCATCGCCTTGAGAGTGACAATGATCCTCATTGCCCCTTACTGGCCTCGACAGTTATGGTTTCCCTTTCTTCATCGTTACCTTTTGGAGCAGCCTTGGCATCTGGACCCAGTACCAGATCTGATAACCCACCTGTCGGGTCAGCTGCACCAATCTCTGCCTTCTCTGAACCTCACAGCGTGGTTTCTTCGATTCCAACCTTAGCCAGGCTTCCCGCAATATCTCGCTCGGTCCGAGATATTTTGATAGCCTCTCATAAATCTTCTACCCGGAAAATTTATAGTAGCAAATGGAAACGCTTCTCTCTTTGGGCAACATCAAGAAACTTAGATCCCTTTACTGCACCTATCAAGACTATTCTAGACTTTCTAGCAGAACTCTTTCATTTAGGATCTTCTGCATCTACCATTAGAGTTCAATTGGCTGCCATATCAAATTTTCATGTTGGTGTTGTCTAGCATCATGGCTCACAAACTCTGTAAAGCCTTTTTAAAGGGCGTATTTCTTCTCAAACCTCCAATCAAAGAT
This sequence comes from Protopterus annectens, assembly GCF_019279795.1. Classification (NCBI taxonomy): domain Eukaryota; kingdom Metazoa; phylum Chordata; order Ceratodontiformes; family Protopteridae; genus Protopterus; species Protopterus annectens. The sequence continues at coordinate 990,594,913 of NC_056734.1, read as the reverse complement.
CCCCCGCCTCAATGGGACTTGAACCTGGTTCTGGCATCTTTAATTCTTCCCCCCTTCGAACCGGCGGCTTCATGTTCTTTGAAGTTGCTTTCTTGGAAGACACTTTTTCTGGTAGCTATAACTTCAGCGAGAAGGGTATCTGAACTCCATGCTCTGTGCAGTCGTCCTCCTTACTTAGTGTTTCACGAAGGCAGGGTATCCCTCCGTACTAATCCATCCTTTTTGCCTAAAGTTTCCTCTCAAATAAACCTAAACCAACTATTGATCTCCCCGTATTTTTCCCTAACTGTTCAAACAGATCGGAACAAAAGCTACATTTTTTGGATGTTCTTCGCCAACTTAGATATTACTTAGACAGGACTAAACAATTCAGGAAATCTAATCAATTGTTTCTGTCATATGCGGTAGGGAAATTGGGCCTTCCAGTTACTAAAGTATCCCTCTCTAGATGGCTCGCCTCTACAATTACCTTCATCTATGAGATCAGACATCAAAAACTACCCTCAAGACCTAGAGCTCATTCAACTAGAGCATTAGCTACATCCGTAGCTTTTCAGGATAGGCTGCCAATAGATTCCATTTGTGCAGCAGCCACCTGGGCTTCTCATACATTCATTTCACATTACAAATTGGACATGGTTTCCAGAAGCTGTGCCAATTTTGGTTCTACTGTTCTCAAGATTCTGTTCCGATAGGCCACCCGGGATAAGGTGCTAGGGACGCGGTCCCATCCAGCAAGAATGAAGGCGAGATTGACAACTTAACATTAAGAAGTTATGTAGCTACCATAACGTTCAATGTTGGTTGTCGTCTTCTCGCCTTCTTTCTTGCGTCCCACCCTCCTTCCCCCAAGCCTGGACAGACCGACAGGAATTCAGTTTGTGTTCTTCCTCTGGAAGTTGTCATTCCCACATGTTCTTCCACCTCTTTTATCCTTGCTGTGGTCTGTGATATTTTTTTTACGCAGATTGTTTTGAGGTGGGTTTCCCTACTCCATTCTATGGAGACTAGGATTGCTTGGTATAGCTATCAAACAAGATCTGAGTAGTTACTGCCTAGCATTGTGGGATATAGGGGAGCCTCGAGCCGGTGGAATTAGCCCTCGAGCTTTAGTATTGGCCGAGTCGGAGCCGAGGATCGGCTCCGAACCCATCCATCAAGAAAGAAGGCGAGAAGAAGACAACTAACATAGAACGTTATGGTAGGTACATAACTTATTGTCACAGTCTGGAAACAATGATTCCTTTCATTTCCTGCCTACAACAGGAGTTTCTTTGGTGGGCAGTGACATGTCACCAAAACAAGGGACTGTCATTCACTCTACCCCCTGCTACCCAAACCCTAACTACAGACTCATCAGACTATGCTTGGGGAGCCCACCTGGTGGGGAGATGCATTCAGGGCATATGGAGGCCAAACCAAATGCATCTGCATATCAACCAGAAATAGATGCTAGCTGTTCAGAATGCCCTTACAGCTCTCAAGAACTTATCCAGGACAACTACTAATAAAGACGGACAACACCACGGTTATGTGATACATAAACAAGCAGGGGGTACACACTCCTACCCCCTTTGCAGACTAGGCATGGCATTGTGGGACACAGCCTTGACTTACCACGTACATCTTCAAGCTCAATTCCTGCCTGGAGAAAAAAATAGTCTGGCAGACCTAAGCAGAAATCTTATGGACCCGCACAAGTGGAAACTGGATCCACAAGTCTTCAGCATGGTAACACAGAAATGGGGGAGCCCAGACACACATCTATTTGCCTCTCCCCAAAGTTATCAACTGGACAAATTCTTCGCAAGGACTTATCACAGACAAGCATGGGAAGTGGATGCCCTATCCTTCAGTTTGAAAAACCTATCATTCTACACCTTTCCCCCCCTGCCTGTTCTCTCCAAGGTCTTGCTAAAAGTCAGACAGGAAAAACCTAAAATGATCCTAATTGCTCCGCACTGGCCTCGCCAGCACTGGTACCCAATTCTAAGGAATATGTCTCAACTCCCTCTTTGGCACTTGCCTCAAATACCTCCTCTACTGTCTCAGCAGAACAATCAAATTCTGTGCACTACGCTCCAATCTCTGAACCTTGCAGCATGGCTGATCATGTAATTATTCAAACAGCTCTCAGTAAATCTGTTATGGATGTTATTTTGGAAACCAGAAGGCCTAGTACTAGAAAATCGTATGCTGATAAATGGAAGGGATTCTGTGCTTGGAATCCAGCACAAGGAACAGACACAGCAAAACCAAATATCCCTCAGATTTTACAATACTTGAGTGAGATGTTTCACAAGAGCCTATCCCTTCTCTTCAATAAAAATCCATGCCTCTGCCATCTCGGCTCATTACAACACGGAGCCTCCCATCTTTTATAAAGTTTTTATCTTGGAAAACAGCTTTCCTTTTGGCAATCACTTCAGCAAGAAGGGTTTCAGAACTGCAGGCTCTCATGACTGTGGAGCCTTTTATTACATTTTACCCAAACAGGGTGTCCCTCAGGACCAATCCTTCCTTTATGCCTAAGGTGGTATCCAGTGTGGCTACTAACCAAACTATTCACCTGCCAACATTTTACCCAAATCCGCAAAACAAGGGGGAGTGGATTCTGCATTCATTGGACATACACAGACAACTAAGATTCTACCTAAAAAGGACCAAATCTCTAAAAGTCTGAAAAACTACTGGTGGCATTTGCTTCAGGATCAGAGGGGAAGGCTATATCAAAGCAGACTATTTCTAAGTGGATAAGCCACTGCATTCGTTTCTGCTACTTGCATCATGGTAAACCTGTACCCAGGGGAATCAGGTCACATTCCACCAGAGCTGCCTCTACCTCAGCAGCCTTTCTCAGAGGAGTTCCAACCAAAGACATTCTAGAAGCTGTTACTTGGAGCTCTGTTCATACCTTCACAAAGCATTATCATTTGCCTCTCTTCTCTAAATCCAGGCAGGCGCTCCCACTGCAGATGTTCTTCGTGTTTCACTGTTGCAGTCATTACACTTAGGTTATCCTGCTGGCAGGCTACCCTCAGTCGGCCTGAATGCCAGAGTCTAGGTCCGGCATCTGTTGCTGTCGCCTCTTCACTGACGTCAGTGCGCCAGGGGTATAAAAGATGCAGCAGACGCCATTTTCCCCAGTCTTTCTTGCTGCACGGTGCCCGTAGCATTAACAGTTCGCAAGTGCCAGTCGGCTGACTTCTGAGATTTTTGTGTTCGAATTTCAGATCTGAAGTCTTAATTAAAAGCTAAGTACCCCTTCGGGGAAACTTTTTTTTTCTTGTTCCAGACCGATGTCAGAAAGTTAATAATTTTATTTCTTGTGGGAAGCAAATACCTCATAAGGACTTTCATTCTTACTGTATTCCTTGCCTAGGCTCTGACCACGACATTGTTAGTTGTCTGTTTTGTGCTAGATTTAACCAGCGCACTATTAAACGTTGGTACGATTTTGCATTACGCGATTTTGGCAGAAGATTTAATTATACGATGTTGTCTGATAGTCATCCAACTGCCGGAATTCACAAGAAACGCAAAGAAAAGGACAGGCATCAGAGGTCCAAAACCGACTAGTAGTCTTCTAAGCCAGTCGCTGGTTCGCCGGTTCTCAGTGAGGCGCCTTCGCAGCCCCTGACGCCTGCTACTTTAGACCCGCAGGCTGCTACCGACTCCCATGTGGAGTCGACTAGGCCACTGGAAGCTCAAGGTATTGGACCTTCGGAGACTGTTCCGTCAGATGGGTCCGGAGCTGCTGAGCAGGCAATGGCTTCGGAGGGTGTTTTCAGACCTACTCAATTATACGTTAAAACGACTTCAGCTTCAAAGTTAAAGACTAAAGCACCTTTAAAGACAAAGAAACAAGTACAACAGCCTCATGGACAGGCCTCCATGTCCAAAAAAACAGATGCTCAAAATGGCTGAAGACTTAATTAATTTGATCAGGGGTTCCTATGCCCCCACCTGATAAAAGCCCTAGGCAAGAGACAGACTATGAGTCTTCAGATCAGGTTTCCATTTCATCAGATTCCTCTTCTGATCAGGAAAACTCTCTTCCTCCCTATGAGGATTCTGATGCTGAAGAATCTATCCCTTCAGCCTCTCCCCCTGAAGATTACTCTTTTGGGGAAACCTTGCATACCATGAGGGAGCATTTCCACTGGGAGAGCCAAGATTTTTCAGAATCTAAGAAAAAGCTCAGAGACTTCCTTTTACTACCGCAACACAGGCCCCTAGCTATCCCACCTGTTTTAGACATTCTTGATGTATTTTCAGAGTCCAGTCTGACCCCTGACTCCTTATCTTCAGCTCCTGTTAAGCTGGACAGGTACTACAGGGTTCCTGGCTCTCATGAATTCCTTTTCCTAAACCCTGCTGCTGACCCAGAATCTATCTCAGGGTCCCAAAGGGGTCAAGGCTTCCACTGCAAAAAACCCTACCCCCTCTGACAGGGATTCTAGGGCATTGGACAGATGGGGAAAAAAGATTTACACTTCTGCCTTGGCTGTAAGGGCTTTAAATTGTCAGTTTCATATGCTCAAATATCAGCAATATATTATGTCACTGCTTAAACAGAAAATGTTGATAAATTCTGAATGTGCAGAAAACAAAGAAATGCAGAATTTATTGCATGCAGCTGAACAAGTTGGAAAGCATACTTTGCAATGTGGTTTTGATTCTTTGGAGGCCTCCTGCAGAAGCCGCTGTTACGGGTTCTGTCATCAGGAGGCATGCTTGGTTAAAGGAACAAAATCTGCCTGATCATGTCAATGCAAAATTATTAGATGCCCCATTACAGCATGATACCTTGTTTGGTATTAAAGCAGAAGAGGTGTTAAAGAAAATGGGAGGACAAAGCTAAATCTGTGCAAACGGTTAAGGATTTCTTACAGGTACAGCCTCCAAGATTTAGCAGACACTGGTCTATAAAGAATTGGTCCTTTCCAGTGTCAGACGGACCACAAAGCGGCAGATACAGATGCCCAAGAGGCAGATCCCTGCCTCAAGGTTCGTACAGGTCTAACCAATGGAGTTCTTCTACCTCCAAAAGTGGAGAAGACAAATCACAGCCATACAGGAAACAGTCCCATTGACTTCCCCCTGCCTGCATCAAGCACTTATCTTCTGGCAGCACCTTTAGGGGGAAACTAGCACTTTTTTCTCAAAATTGACACGTAGTAACCCAAGACAAATGGGTCCTAGACAGTGTCACAAGGCTACAAGTTTCACTTCCATACCCTGCCAAGGACAAACTGTTGGCCAGACCTGCCAAAACATCAATGGGCAGAGGCACAAAAGCACATCTCATCCCTCACAGACATGAGGGCCATTCAAGTACCAGAGCAAGAGCAGGGGCAAGGATTTTTTTCAATACTGTTCTTGGTACCAAGAAAGGACAAGACCTGGAGCCAGTACTGGACCTAGCTATTCTAAACATATTTCTGGATATACCAAAATTCAAAACGTTGACGGTACAGCAACTTCTGCCCATACTGGGCAAGAAGGCTTGGCTTGTGACTTTAGACCTAAAAGAGGCATACCTGCATGTCCCAGTCAGACAAACGTGTAGAAGACACCTCCGATTCAAAGCTGGCTCAATGAACTACCAATTCTCTGCACTGCCCTTTGGCTTATCTACTGTGCCCAGGGTCTTCACAAAGTGCCTAGCACCAGTAATTGCATTCTGCAGACAAAGAGGAATACAAATATATCTTTACTTGTACGACTGCCTCATTCAAACAGTGAACAAGGACATTCTACTACAGCATCTGGCGTTTGTAAAGAGATTTCTAACAGGCCTAGGTTACACAGTCAACGAAAATAAACCAAAACTAGTACCCTCTCAAAGGATAATATTCCTGGGTGCAAGCTTAAATACAACTGCCCAGATGGCTTATCTCACACCAGACAAAGGCAACTGTGACTACCTTACCTATTTCAACCTGTTGCCAACAAAGGCCCAGTTATGTGCAAGACAAATTATGCAGGCTTTGGGATTCATGGCATCCTGCATTCTACTAATTCCGTATGCGAGACTGCATATGAGGAGACTTTACTGGTGCCTAAAAAGTGTTTGGAGTCAACATTGCCACAGCCTGGAAACAATAATTACCCTCATTCCCTGCCTGCAACAGGAGTTTTGATGAGCAAAGGCTTGCCACCAGAACAAGGGACAGCCATTCACTTTACCCCCAGCCAGGCAGACATTAACAACGGATGCATCAGATTATGCCTGGGGGGGCCCACATGGCAGGAAAATGTATTCAAGGCACATGGTCCGTAAACCAAATGCATCTACATATCAATCAAAAAGAGATGCTAGCTGTTCAGAATGCCCTGACAGCCTTCAAGGACCTACTTTATCCGGGACAACTACTGATAAAGACAAGACAACACCACGGTCATGTGGTATATAAACAAGCAGGGGAGGCACTCCTTCTTACCCCCTTTGCAGACTAGCCATGACTTTGTGGGAGACTGCATTGACTTACCAAGTACATCTGCAGGCACAGTTCCTGCCAGGAAAGATTAAATACTCTGGCAGATGAACTAAGCACAAACCTCATGGATCCCCACAAGTGGAAATTGGATCCACAAGTCTTCAGCATGATAACAAGGAAATGGGGATGCCCTGATATAGATCTATTTGCCTCTCATCACAACTACCAACTAAAAAGATTCTGCACAAGGACTTATCACAGGACTTATCTTTCAGCTGGAAAAGCTTAGCAGTATATGCCTTTCCTCCACTGCCTCTCCTCCCCAAGGTACTCCTAAAGGTCAGACAAGAGAAGCCAAAGATGAAACTGATTGCCCCAGACTGACCCCGCCAGTACTGGTATCCAATCCTAAGGAATTTGTCTCAATGCCCTGCTTGGACCTTGCCTGAAATACATCTACTATCCCATGAAAACAATCAGATCCTGCACAGCCAACCAAAGACCTTAAATCTGGCAGCATGACGGATAATGTAGTCATACAAAACGCGCCTCTCACTAAAGCTGTAATGGATGTCATTTTGGAGGCCAGAAGGCCTAGTACCAAAAAATCTTATGCTGGAAAATGGAAGAGATTCCGTGCTTGGAACAAGGCACAAAGAATTGACACAGCTGTACCAAATATTCCTGAGATTTTGCAATACTTAACTGAGATGCTGGACAAAGGCCTATCCTTTTTAGCAATTAAAATTAATGCCTCTGCCGTTTCGGCTCATTACAATAGAGCCACCAATCTTTTCTCACCCCTTGTTAAGGCAGTACCTCAGAGGAGCCAAAAACTTAAGGCCTCCAAGGAGCTCACCAATACCTGCATGGGACCTCAATTATGTCTTGGAAAAAATCACCCTGCCTCCTTTTGAGCCAGCCGCTACAGCTGATGTAAAGTTTTTATCTTGGAAAACAGCTCTACTCCTAGCAATTACCTCTGGAAGACAAGTCTCAGAGCTACAGGCACTCATGGCTGTGGAACCTTTTATCATTTTTTATCCAGACAGGGTTTCTCTGAGGACAAACCCCACATTTATGCCTAAGGTAGTGTCCAGTGTGGCCCTTAACCAAACTATTCATCAGCTTACTTTTTATCCAAACCCACAGAATAAGGGGGAGAGAATTCTGCATTCTTTGGACATACACAGGCAGCTACGCTTCTACTTGAACAGGACCAAAGGTTTCAGAAAGACAGAGCAACTACTAGTGGCATATGCTGCAGGATCACAAGGAAAGGCCATCTCAAAGCAGACTATTTCAAAGTGGATAGGCCACTGCATTAGTTTCTGCTATTCTCAGCCTAAGCCAGTGCCTAAGGGCATTAGGCCACATTCAACCAGAGCAGCAGCCACTTCAGCAGCCTTTCTCAGGGGAGTACCAACCAAAGACATTTTAGAGGCTGCTATCTGGAGTTCAGTGAACACCTTTACAAAGCACTATCATTTACCACTCTACTCTAAATCCAGGGCAGGCTTTTCCACTGCAGTTCTGCAGGGCCTCATAGCCACTCCTAATGCTCTTTAGCTCCAGCCTCCCAACCATAGCTTTGGGATTCAACCCAAGTGTAATGACTGCAACAGTGAAACACGAAGAACATAGTACAGTTGTGTACACTTACCTTAAATGTAGATGTTGAAGTGTATTCACTGTTGCAGTCCAGGTTACCCACCCACCATCCCCCATATCTGCTGCAACTTATCTGCACTTCTCTAATCTATACAACCTATGTTGTGTATTTGCTTGTAGATGAAGGTATAATATATTTTGGTGCATGCATGTTTTATTGGCATATCTTTAGCTTACCCTTTTGGTGGCACCTGACATCTGCGGCAAGAAAAACTGAAGAAAATTGCGTTGGCTGCATCTTTTATACCTCTGGCGCACTGACGTCAGGGATGAGGCGACAGCAACTGACGCCAGACCTCGACTTTGGAATTCAGGCCGACTGAGGGTAGCCTGCCAGCAGGATAACCCAAGTGTAATGACTGCAACAGTGAATACACTCCATCTACATTTATGGTAAGTGTACACAACTGTACTTTCTGCAGGGCCTTATAGCCACTCCTAATGCTATTTAGTTCCATCCTCCCATCCATAGCTTTGAGATTCTACCCAAATGTAATGACTGCAACAGTGAAACACGAAGAACATAGTACAGTTGTGTACACTTACCATAAATGTAGATGGAGTGTATTCACTGTTGCAGTCAGGGTTACCCACCCGCATCCCCCTTTTCTATAACTTCTCTTTTTTTCAGTGTATTCTAAAGCCTTTGTGGTGTATTTGCTTTTCGATGAAGGTAAAGTTTGTTGCTAAAAGTGCTATGTATGTGTATATATATGTATATATATATGTATATATATGTGTGTGTGTATATATATATATATATATATATATATATATATATATATATGTATATATATGTATATATATATATATGTATATATATGTATATATATATATATGTTTGGGGGGAACCTGATATATATATATATATATATATATATATATATATATATATATATTGTTAGGGGGGAACCTGACATTTGGGGCAAGAAAAACTGAATAAAATGGCATCACTGACAACCTGACGTCATGGAAGAGGGACAGCAACCGACGCAGGACCCAAGACTGTTATTCAGGCCGACTGAGTGCAACCTGCCAGAGGATTTCCCAAATGTAATGACTGCAACAGTGAATACACTCGACCATCTACATGTATGGTAATTGTACACAACTGTACTTTCACTTTCCTGGTTACGAAAGTATAAATAAATTTGAAATAGAAATAAAAAGGGGGGTAAACATGACAGAAATAATTAAGGAACTAGTGAAGTGCATTTTAAATTGCATTATTCATGAGAGAGAGAAGCTTCCCACTGAAGGTGTTGGGAAGTAGCAGACAGACTTGAAGTTCTACTACTTGTCACCTGAAAACATAACTCTCAACTGTACAGGTTTTTGCAGAATATCCAGATTTTTGCTTCATTTTTGCTCCGTTTTTCATAAAATTGTTTTTTTTTGGTAAATTGACAAGTCCTTAAAGACTGAAGTCAGAAATAATGACAGATATTTTAAGTTTCAGACTTCATACCCTTAAGAAAAATTAATGGGAACATAAAACCTGATGTCGTCCTATTCCTATGTTGCAGTATTCTTGCTGTGGGATTTTCCGCCTCTACTCGTACGTCGGCTCCTATACAAAAGCTTCAGCTTGTCTGTTGCAGCTGCGTGGCACGTCACACGTATGGCCATAAACCCAGGGTCCTTAAATGTGACATATGCACGCACAGACCTCAGAACTTTTTAGCCACAGACCGCATCGTGTGCTTCGCTCCTTCAATGCAAACGTCTAAGAAACTAAGTACCCCGTTGGGATTTTTTCTTATTATCTTGCTAAAGCTTGGCTTGTTGTAGCTAGCCATAGCTGATGTCCGCAAACAAGGGTTAATACGAATGTGGGCACCAGATTCCCCCATAAAGACTCACACCCCTGCTACGTTTTTTGCTTAGGCTTGGAGCACGACCAGAACGCCTGCTCCATTTGCCAATCATTTATACCCAAGACCCTTTGCAGCAGTCTTGCTGTTCTTAATGTTTACTTGGAGAACTAACGATGTAATGTGGTCCTATCTCACCTACATTCATTACTGACTGGCTCGGAGCCGAGAATCGGCTCCGACCCGGCCGCTATAACTAGCATGAAGTCTCTAATTGGCTGGGCTAAGTCTGTATCCCAGGATGCACCACGCCCAAACCCCCAGATCTCGTTTGCTGCTGGTTGAGTGAAGATGTGGTCTCGAGCTTGGCTGTGGCTAAGTACCTTATTTGAGCTATTTACTTAGTTTCCTGTAATTTTTTTTCCAACCAAAAGCTATTTTAATAGCTATGTTCTATGTATTTGGTGTTTTGTGACTTTTTCCGTTTTTAGTTATAGTTGTGGTATCCTTGTGTTTGTCAGGCTAGGCCCATTTAAGTTAGAGGGCCTTAGCCCTGTTCGGTGTGTTTCCTTGTTGGTTTTAGGGGAGTTTGAGTTGGTCCCTTCCTCCTTTCCCTTTCGTGTTGGTGTCTGGTTTTGTGTGGAGATTTGAAATGTCAGGCAAAGATCAGAAGGAGCATAGGCCTTCTGGTTTTAAAATGTGCGCCAAATGTTCCTTTAAGATGTGTCTGACTGATGGCCATGCCATCTGTGTTTACTGTTTGGGCGCTATACACTTGCAAGAGTCCTGCAGTGTGTGTCATTCATTTAGTTCCAGGGTCTTGCAAGAGAGAAAAAATAAGTTGATTCTCAAGGGCCTGGCAAAACCTGCCTTTGAAGAAGCTTTGGCGTCTTCTCCCCCTAGCGGGAAATCTAAGACAAAAAAGAGATCTCCGGCTCCGTCTAGTTCTTCGGAGCCATCGGAGAAAAGATTTAAGACTGTTTCACCTTTCTTGGCTCCATTGGTCTCGGAGCCGCAGGAGATGCTGTTATTACCAGAGACTGCTTCTTCGGTTCCACTGCCGCCGGAACCAAAGGAGGTTTCTGTTGTGTTGGAGCCGTCTTCGGCTCCAATTGTCTTGGTAAGCCATTCTCCTAGCTTTACGTTGGATCCATTAGAGAAGACTTCTCGACCCCCTTCTGTGTCCTCCAAGTCCTCCAGGTTGTCTGATTCGGATTTGGATGGGGTGGTGCAGAGGCTCCTCCAGTCACCAGTGTTAACAAAATTATTCACGGCTCCAGCCCAGTCGGCTCTGGAGCCTGCCCTTTTGTCGGTTCCAATTATTCCTCCTCCGACCACCTCTGTGTCGTGGGAGCCGGAGTGTTCTGAGTAGAGTGAGGTCCTTGGGTCGGCTCAAATCCCCTTTTGAGTTTTTCGGCTCCGACCTCGGCTCCAACCTTTTCGGTTCCATCTAATGGTTTCGGCACTCTGGTTTTGTCGGTCGGACCCGAGGAGGATACATTGGAGCTCCAGACCTCGGCTCCGAGTCTCCCTCTTGTTGCTTCGGCCGGGGGAACCCCTCTTCCGATTGTGGTCTCGGATACTGGCCGCTCCTCTGATTCAGGTGGACCCGCCTTCGAGGCCATGAGGAGCACACTGGCAGGTCTTCGGTGACATCACTCAAGTCAACCACTCCTTTCCTGGACACTGCGACTAGAGCCTCTGATGCCCCCCTATCAGCAGGCACCGGGGCTCGAAGGCCTGAGGATACCCCCATACGTGGTCCCTTGCTTTGAGGGCCCTTCAGAGTCTTTGCCTGAAGAGCCTCCCAGAAATAAGTTGTGTAGGAGGAAGCACATCGACTCCCGAGATGAGTCTGTCACCTCTGACACTGACCTTGCTGATGCAGCGGGGTCCCCAAAGTAGTCTTCCGATGTCTTATTCTCCGACATCCTGGAGATTTTGAGACAGAGGCGACTGGCCTTCCAAAACCCCCTCTGAGGAGGAGTCTGTCTTCCTCAAGGCCTTCGGAGCCCGATCTTCCGCCTCCTGGGTGTCTCCACCCTTTGATGAATTGTTGGACCTTATTTGTCGAAGGGTGTGGGAACACCCTGACTCTGTGGAACTGGTTCCCAGCCGCCCAAATAAGTTCTTGTCTGCGCCTCCTGGGAAAGAGTTCTTGACATATGGAGTTCCTGTAGATGCCATGGTGGTGGCGTCTGCCACTCAGCAAGAAGTTTCTGGGGCTTCTGCTTCCGTTCATCCTCCTAACAAGGAGTCTAGGAGTATGGATCGGTATGGAAAGCATACCCTGTCCTCAGCGACCTTTACTTTGCAGTCGTTGAATTATCTGTGTCATTTTGCGAGGCTCCAAAGAGAGCTCCTCAAGGAGTTGGGAGATGTTCTGTCGGGTAACTTGCCTGAGGCGGTGAACCAGACCGTCAACTCCCAGCTGTCTACCCTGTCGTCTATTAACTTGTCCACGAGGCTCATATCCTATGCAGCCGAGGGGGTGGGTAGGGCAGCTAGTGCAGGCATAACCCTTAGGAGGCAAGCCTGGATGCGCCTGTGTCACTTCGCTGAGGCCTTCAAGTCTTCCTTCACGGATGCTCCCTTTGACGGGTCCTCCCTCTTTGGACCCAAAGTGAAAGACACTCTCACCAGATGTGAGCAGGAGGGTAAGACTTCGTCTGCCTTAGGGACCCGTTTTTTGCTTCTCTCTAGACCTTATCCCAAGGTGCAGAGGGGAGGAAAGATGTGGTTCAAGAGATCTCATAAGTCTTTTCCTGACCATCATGGTGACCTCCCCTCCAGAGGCAGAGGAGGGGGGAATTACTCTGGAAGACGTCGCCCTAGGGGTGGGGGAGGCCCCCGCAACTCAGTAGACTGCGAGTCATTTCGTGGTTCCTCCTACCAACGTCCCTGAGGGACAACCCGGCTGTGCCTGTCCGGAGCCAGTCGGGGGTCTTTTCTCAAAGCATCTTCAAGCCTGGGGAAACATCACTCAGGATTGATGGGTGCTTCGAGTTATTGCTGGAGGTTACGCTATTCCCTTTATCACACCCCCTCCGCCATCCAAGAGAGTCCCAGACGTTCCACCCAGTCAAAGGGACCAAGCAGTGTTAGAAGTCTCAAAGCTGCTGGAAAAAGAAGTCATCCAACCAGTCCCCTCAGACCAGATCGGATCAGGAACTTACTCAAGATTATTTTTGGTGCCCAAAAGAACAGGGGACTTGAGGCCCATCCTGCATCTCAGCCGTTTAAACCACTTCATCAGGAAGTCCAAGTTCCGAATGGTCACTCTTCAAACCATTTTCTCCTTGTTGGAAAAAGGAGTATGGATGTGCTCCATCGATCTCAAGGATGCCTATTATCACATCAAGATAAACAAGGCCTCCAGGAATCACTTGCGCTTCCGGCTGGGAGCCAGTCATTTCCAGTTCCGAGCCCTGCCCTTTGGTCTCACCACAGCCCCCAGGGTGTTTACCAAATGTCTGGCAGTGGTGACTGCTCACCTGAGACATCTAGGATTCTAGGTGTTTCCTTACTTAGACTACTGGCTTCTCACCGCCCCCACCAGGCATCTACTTGTTCGAGCCACGGAGGCCACCATCGACTTGGGTCAACTCCTAGGGATTGCTTTCAACTGGCAAAAATCTGTCTTGCTGCCATCACAACGTGTTGCATTTATCGGCGCAGAGCTAGATTCCGTAGAAATGAGGGCTTTCCTTCCTACAGAAAGAATAAAGGTGCTACAGGCTCAAGTTTTGGCCTTACCTCTGAGAAAGGTCCAAGCCAGACTTGTTCTTCAGTTACTAGGTTCCATGGCAGCCACCATGCAACTAGTACCCCTGGCCAGGCTACATATGCAGATACTCCAGTGGCTTCTTTCGGTCCAGTGGTCCTTTCAAGAATTCCCTCTATCTCATCCAATTCTTATAACGGAACAATGCCGACAGGACCTGCTTTGGTGGCTTCATTCACCCAATCTGAACAAAGGGAGATCCCTGAACCCTCCGCCCCCTACTGCCACAGTGACCACGGACGCCTCCCAGACACGGTGGGGGGGCATTATCTGGGCAGGACGGTCCAAGGCACGTGGCAAGATCACGAGGTACACTTGCATGTAAATGTCCTGGAGATGAGAGCGGTGCTACTAGCGTTGCAGGCACTTCACAGCTCTCTTCCCAAGGGAACTATTTCAATTCTTTCCGACAACATGTCAGTCGTGTGGTACCTGAACAAGCAGGGGGGAACAAAGTCCTACCCCCTTTGCAGAGAGGCCATGAGAGTGCGGAATTGGGCGGTGTTTTCCCAACGCTTTCTAGTGGCAACGCACATTCCGGGGAAGTCCAATGTGATAGCAGACAGGCTAAGCAGAGCTATTCTGATGCCTTGCGAGTAGTCCCTGAATGATCGAGTTGCTGCTCAGATCTTCTCCACGTGGGGTCTACCCTGCTGCGACCTCTTTGCCAGTCCCCTCAATGCCAAGTGCAGCAATTACTTCACTCTGATCCCCCCTCAGGGGGAGTCACCCAGGGACGCTCTAGTCCACGATTGGCCCCCCGGTCTGCTCTATGCCTTCCCTCCGTTTCCTCTGCTGCCAAGTGTGATTCAGAAGGCAAGTTCCTTGGGAAGCAAAATGATTTTGATCGCACCACACTGACCCCGTCAAGTTTGGTTCCCCTTTCTCTGGAGATATACCATGGACGGTCCTTGGATTCTGGATCCAGTTCCAGACCTATTGACTCATCTGTCAGGACAGTTCCACCCATCCCTGCGAACCCTCAAGCTCACTGCCTGGCTTCTCCACTTCCATCCTTAGTCAGACAGCTTTCCTTTACACCGGAAGTGGTACATATCCTATCTTCTTCCCACAAGCCATCCACTAGAAAGATATACTCCAGTAAATGGAAGAGATTTGCTATCTGGGCCCAGTCACATAATCTAGATCCCTTTACAGCCCCTGTGACGGCAGTTTTAGATTTTTTGGCGACGCTTTTCAGACAAGGTTCCGCTGCCTCCACTATTAAGGTACAGCTGGCGGCGATTTCTAATTTTCACGTTTCATATGAGCCTTCCCTCATGGGGCCGTAAACTGTGTAAAGCATTCCTAAAAGGAGCCTGGTTACTTCATCCCCCAGTTTCACAGCCAGTTTTGCCATGGGATTTAAACTTGGTGCTTAGAGCCATAATTTCTCCCTTTGAGCCTGCAGCCACTTGTGAATTAAAATATTTGTCTTGGAAGACCGCTTTTATGGTAGCCATTACTTCAGCCAGAAGGGTATCAGAGCTTCAAGCCCTTTCTGTTAAACCTCCTTATTTGATTTTTCATAAGGATAGAGTATCCTTGAGACTCTACCCTTCCTTTCTTCCTAAGGTTTCTTCTACCTTCTGTCTTCACCAATCCATTGAGTTAACGGTGTTTTTCCCACACTTTTCAAATGAGGCAGAATTCAAATTTCACCAATTGGATGTACGTAGACAACTGAGGTTTTATTTGCACAGGACAAAACAAGAGAGGAAATCGGATCAGTTGTTTGTGTCCTTTTCAGAGAAGAGGATTTGTAGCCCTGTGACCAAAGGCACTATTGCAAGGTGGATTAAGGACTGTATCTCATTTATTTACACAATGGCAGGAAGAGATCTACCTTTCCCAGTGAAGGCGCATTCTACCAGGGCTATGGCTACCTCAGTGGCTTTTCATGCTAGGCTCTCGTTGGATGAAATCTGTGCGGCAGCCACCTGGGTTCCCCACACACCTTTATTTCTCATAAACTGGACGTGACTTCTAGAGGCTGGGCTTCCTTTGGTTCCACGGTGCTCAGGAGTGCTTTCCCATGAGCCTCCCAGGATATAGGTGATAGGGATGCTGTCCCGTCAGTAATGAATGTAGGGGAGATAGAACCACATTACATCAATTAGTTAAGTACTCACCATAACGATAGATGTATGTGGTCCATCTTCCCTACATTCTTACGTACCCACCCACCTTCCCCCTTCCTGGTGGACTTGGAGGAAATTTATATTCATAGACCCTTCTGAGGATATTATTTTTTCTCTCTTCTTGCTGTGTGTTCCTGTGGGATTATGTATGTGCAATGATTATATTGTGGCAAACAAGATCTGGGGGTTTGGGCGTGGTGCATCCTGGGATACAGGCTTAGCCCAGCCAATTAGAGACTTCGCACTAGTTATAGCGGCCGAGTCTGAGCCGATTCTCTGCTCCGAGCCCATCAGTAATGAATGTAGGCGAGATGGACCACATACATCTATCGTTATGGTGAGTACATAACTAATTGTTTTAAACCATTAACCCTTTGGATGGATCCCACCTCTGAGGCCTCGACAGAACCTCTGCGTAAGAAGGTCAAGTTTCCTAGGCCCTCTGCTTCTGCTACCGAACGCACCACCATCTTCTGATTAAGGAGTTGAGGGATGCTCTGAAGCCCCGTCTACTTCATCGGTGACATTCGTAGAAAACATTTTGCAGAAGATGACCGGCATGTCCTCTGAGCCAGCCCAGAGCCCGACTGCAGTTGAGGTCGAAGGGGAAACAGACTTGGAGCTTTCAATCGGGATCCTTCCGCCAGATGCTACTACTGTTACACTGTCATCTGACTCCAGGCCTACACCTACGTCCACGCCATCCAAAAAAACAAGCATTCGACCTCTACCATAGAAGGCCTACCTTACTGGCAGTCCTTCACTTTCTCGTGGATGCAAGCCTTTATTGCCCTTAGGCCTTAAACGTCATCTCCTTCTACACTACCACTGCTAAGCCCTAGACCTGCTTCTGCTGCTTCCCTTCCTTTTCCAGCCTCCCAGGACAGGGAAGAACAAGACACCTATTACTCCTCTTCTGAGGAATCCATTTCTTAACGCCTTCCATATTGCTTCACCTCAGGAGTAATACTCCCCAGATGAATCTATTGAGGGATCCTCTCCTCCATAGGATATTACATTTGGTGAGACTCTCACCAAAATGAAAGAATATTTCAAATGGGACACCTCTCAAATGTCAAACTCAGAATAGGTGCTTTGAACTTTTACAGGTAGAATCCCCCTCACCTTCTGCTATCCCATCTGTCATTCCTGCATACTTGGATGCTTTTGCCACTACAGCAGACACCAGATTCTCAGCCACCTGTCCTAGACCGTTTCTACAAGGTGCCTGATGACCAAATATTCCTAGACACCCCCCCCCCCCCTGACAGAACAGGCTGTGATTGCCACATATCCGAATAAACAATCCAGACTTATTCCATCTGTCTCACTCTTACCCACGGACAAAGACAGCAAATCTATGGATAAGATTGGTAAGAAGGTCTATACCTTTTCCTCATTGGCTTTTAGAGCCATCAACTATCAGACCCGTATGACCAAATGAGCTTTGGACCTGGTCTTTCAATCTGCCACCTTGCTGGCCAGTACTATCACTGCCCCACAAAAGCTGACATCTCTTCTCAACTTTCTCTTGCTGCCCAAATAGTCAGACACTCAGCTTGCTGGTATGATGCTGTAGAAGCTTCTGCTTGCTCTGCAACATCTGCCTATGTTCTCAAGAGATCTTCCTGGCTTAGACTTCAACACTTAAAAGAAGACTTCATGTCTAAGATCTTGGATGCCCCCCCCCGGACCCCAATTTCCTCTTCTGAAAACATTCTTCAGATCTGTTCAAAAATCTGCAAGAAAAGAGTAAGGAATTATAAGACAGTCAAACAATTTTGGTGTCCCCATCCCCAAATACTACAGGAACTACCCTGCCAAGACCACATTTGTCAGACTTAAGACAACCCCTGCTGGAGCCACCTCTTCCACACCTAGAAGAGGTACCAGAAGACAAACCAGTTCCAGGCCAGCAGCCTCTCAGCCTCCCCTTAGGCAGCCCTTTCAAGACAGAGGAGGCCCCAGTTATGTGTGACTGCCTTTCCCCCCTACCCCGCTTTGCCAGTCTGTTTTATTGCGTCCACTTTTAGAAAACCATCACCACAGACAGATGGGTGTTGGCTATCATCCAAAAAGGATACTTCCTCTCCTGGAAAATAAGGCCTCTCTTAAGAGGCGTTCCTTTTCCCCCCAGAAATGAAAAACATCTTTTGCCATAAGTCCTGACAGACCTGAACGTGGGTACCATAGAACCTGTCCCCTGAGGACGGGAAGGAAAAGGCTTCTATTTTCGACTGTTCCTGGTCCCCAAAAATTGCTGACCATGGAGACCTATTCTAGAACTTTCCTTCTTAAATCTATTCTTAAAGGTGCCCACCTTCAGAAAGCTGTCGCTCCCAACCCTCCTTCCTGTCATTCCTGTCAAGGCTTTCATGGCCACATTGGACTTAAAAGAAGCCTACTTGAACATACCCATACTACCTTCGCCACAGTAAATTTTTTACGTTTCTTTAGACTCTCCTCTCATTTCCAATTTACTGCCTTGCCCTTTCTTCTGTCCACTGTACCCAGAGTGTTCACAAAATGCTTGGCCCCTGCTATTGCCCATTGCAGAACACAGGGAATTCAGATTTATCCCTACCTAGACATCCTGGTCCTGGCAGACTGCAAAGAAACCCTTTCAGCTCATGTGCTATACACCATGTCCCTTCTACAAAATCTGGGGTTTACCCTCAACCTCCCAAAGTCTTCCCTGACCCCAGAGCAACACAAGATATTTCTGGGATGCAGAATCCAAACAGACCTAATGAAAGCCTTTCTACCCCGAGACAAGGTCAGCTCCCTTACCTTCCATTTCAAAGCCCTGCTGCAGACCCATGTAATCACTGCAAGACAATTCCTGTGAACCCTGGGATTAATGGCAGCCAGCATCCCTATGCTTCCATTAGGCAGAATGCATATGTGAAAGCTACAGTGTTATCTAAAAAAAATATTTGGTCCCAACATCTCTTGGAACAAGAAATCACACTCCTACACTGCCTAAAGGTTCTGCTGGTGGATTCAAAAAGTCCAGCTCAGTCTGGGCCTTCCCCTCCAGCCCACTTTTCCAACCCAGGTAATGCATACAGATGCATCAGTCTCTGGATGGGAGAGCCACCTTGGCATCCTACAGGGTTCAAGCAACATAGCACCCTTCATTAAAGGCAAACACATCAATGCGAGTAGAAATGGCAGCAGTCCTCCTGGCTTTGAAAACCTTCAGTCCCCTGCTTCTACCAGGTGTTCTAATAGTTAGACAACACCACAGTTATGTGGTACCTCAACAAACTGGGAGTGACAAGAGCATACCTCCTGTGCCGATTAATATTACTGTGCAGACTAACATTACTGATATGGAATCTAGCCTCTCGCCACAACTTCTTCCTGCAGGCATCCTATATCCCCTCGCAGGACAACAAACCAGCAGACCACCTGAGCAGGACATCCTCTCCACAACATGAATGGTTGCTTGACAGGACAGTCTTCCTGGATATAGTCCACCAGTGGGGCACTCCTCAAATAGACCAGTTTCCTTCCCACCCCCGGAACAAACAACTGCAGACCTTCTGCACCAAGACCTACTCCCCTCTTGCTTGGAGAGTAGACGCTTGCAGCATTTCTTGGAAGGGGGGAGTTTCTATATGCCTTTTCCCCCTTCCCACTGATTCAAAAAGTCCTTCTGAAAATCAGGAGATACAAACCACAAAATCTTTTTGGTGACTCCTTACTGGCCAAGGCAGCACTGGATGTTCATCGTGTTTCACTCATTACTCTTGGGTTATCCTGCTGGCAGGCTACCCGCAGTCGGCCTGAATTCCAAAGTCTAGGGCCGGCGTCGGTTTCTGTCGCCTCCTCCCTGACGTCAGTGCGCCAGGGGTATAAAAGATGCAGCAGACGCCATTTTCTAGAGTCTTTCTTGCCGTGCGGTGCCCGAAGCAAAAGCAGTTCAAGTGCCGGTTGGCCGACTCCTAAGATTTTCAAATACGAATTTCAGAACTGAAGTCTTCATTAAAGCCAAGTACCCCGTTGGCGAAACTTTTTTCTTGCTCCAGACCCATGTCAGAAAAAGTTAACAATTGTATTTCTTGTGGGAAGCAAATACCTCATAAGGATTGTCATTTACTATATTCCTTGCCTAGGCCCTGATCACAACATTGCTAGTTGTTGGTTTTGTGCTAGATTTAACCAACGCACTATTAAGCATCGGTTCGATTTCGCATTTCATTACTTTGGCCGAAGGTTTAATTATATAATGCCATTGGAACAGCTGACGACGGGAGTTTACAAAAAACCCAAGGACAAGGAAAAGAATAGGCATCCGAGGTCCAAAACCAACGAGGCCTCTGTTAGGCCAGTCGCTGGTTCTCATTGAGGTGCTTTTGCAGCCCCTGGCGCCCGCTACATCAGAGCCACAGGCCGCTTCCGACTCCCACGTGGAGCCGACTGGGCCTCTGGATACTCAGGGTATTGGACACACTAAAATCATTCCCTCAGATGGGTCCGGAGCTGCTGAGCAGGCATCGGCTTCTGAGGGTGTTTTCAGACCTACACACTTAAGTTAAACCATCTTCAGCTTCAAAGACTAAAGCAGCTCTAAAGACAAAGAAACAAGTACAGCATTCTCCATCTCAGACTGCCATGCCTAAAAAACAGATGCTTAAAATGGCCGAAGACCTAATTACTTTGATTCCCATCCCCCTCCTGATAAGAGGCCTAGGCAAGAGACTGAATATGATTCTTCTGATCAGGTTTCTATTTCCTCCGATTCCTCTTCTGAACAGGATTATTCTATGCCTCCGTATGAGCACTCTGATGCTGAAGAATCCATTCCTTCATCCTCTCCTCCTGAGGATTATTCTTTTGGGGAAACCCTGCATACCATGAGGGAGCATTTTCACTGGGAGAGCCAGGATTACTCTGACTCTAAGAAAAGGCTCAGACTTTCTGTTACTTCCACAGCACAGACCCCTTGCTATTCCACATGTTCTAGATAATGTAGATATATTTTGAGTCCGGCCTGTCCCCCGACTCTACCCCCTGCACCTGCTAAACCAGACGGATACTACAAGGTCCCGGATTCTCATAAATTTCTATATAAGAACCTTGCTGCTGACCCAGAAACTATTTCTCAGGATCCCAAAGGGGTCAAAGCTTCCACTGCAAAAAACCCTGTCCCCTCCAGGCCATCTCTAAACAGACTATCTAAATGGATAGGCCGTTGCATCCGTTTCTGCTTTTCTCAGCATGGCAAATCAGTGCCTAAAGACATTAGGCCTCATTCTACCAGAGCAGCAGCTACTTGAGCAGCTTTCCTCAGAGGAGTACCAACCAAAGACATCTTAGAGGCTGCAACTTGCAGTTCAGTGCACATTTTTACAAAGCACTACCACTTAACTCTTTATTCTAAATCTAGAGCAGGCTTCACCACTGCAGTTCTGCAGGGCCTCATAGCCTCTCCTAATCCTATTTAGTCCAGCCACCCATCTCCAGCTTTGGGATTCAACCCGAGTAATGACTGCAACAGTGAAACACTATGAACATAGTACAGTTGTGTACCTACCATAAATGTAGATGTTCAAGTGTATTCACTGTTGCAGTCCAGGTTACCCACCCACCATCCCCCTTTCTTTGCTGGGACTTATCTGTACTTCTCTATTCTATACAACCTATGTGGTGTCTTTGCTTATAGATGAAGGGACTGTTTATTTTTGTGCATGCATGCTTTATTGGCATACCTTTCAGCCTTCCTATTTGGGGGCACCTGACATCTGGGGCAAGAAAAACTGAAGAAAATGGCGTCTGCTGCACCTTTTATACCCCTGGTGCACTGACGTCAGGGAGGAGGCGACAGCAACTGACGCCGGACCCAGACTTAGGAATTCAGGCAGACTGCGGGTAGCCTGCCAGCAGGATAACACAAGAGTAAGGACTGCAGCAGTGAATACACTCTAACAACTACATTTATGGTAGGTACACAACTCTACTTTATTCTTGGCTTGCAAAAACTATAGATAGAAACCAGACCATAGCAGTGATTTTAACTGGCAATGTTGCAGTTGCTGGTGGAACCAGAGCTGCGAAGATGCAGGTAGACCAAGTGTGCTATGCAGACTTCCTTTTTAAAAAGTGTTGTTCTTGGCTTGCAATAACTGAAGGGAGAAAACGGACCGTAGCAGTTGTGTGGGTGTGGATAGCTGTGTTTGTGGAAGGTGGAGGTCTGCCTCTGTAAGTGTGGTGCGAATGTTATGCATTATGAAATGGAGAGTGAGTAAGATTGTGCTGCAATTTCATCACTGCTTGATTCAGACGTAGATTCCCCTGTGTTTGTCAGTGCTATGTTTGAGTGCATTGTTTTGGAGTGTGGTATCAGTGCTACAAGTGCTAGTACTCTTTCAATACAAGTATCTGCTTTGGAAGTTTTCTCCAGGAGTCTGTTGCTGATAGGATGAGAAACATGCTACAAGTATACAACTAAGATAAACTACATAAAGCAATAGTAAGAAAAAGTACTAGGTCACATCAGAGGCTTGGGTGGTCATTGTTAAGAAACTGGGAACTGTTGTAAAATATGTCATTAAATACCATAAGTTCAGGTTATACTGTAAGAGAATAACTATGTAAAGAAATCCATGTCAGCAGCCAAAATGCATTAGAAGTTGAATATTTTACTGTGCACATTTTAAAAAAATGGATAGACTGGTCTAAACTCTGGACTGATGCATTTGCTGTTTTTTATTCCTGGGAAATGCTATTCAGAAGTGAAGAGACGTACAAAGAAACAGATTTAGTGTCACACCAGGCTATTTTTTTTTATATCTATTGTCATGCAAAGCTGACTAAATAGTTGATTATAGCAAAGCTGGGAATGTGAAACTGTAGCCCACTGAAGGAGGGGAGATGGGTGGAGTATCCTGGCCAGGACCCGAAACTTGCAAAACGGCTCCTTGTGGAAAGTCTTTTTTATCTCTGTAATTTATTGACACTTTTGCAAGTTTCTTTCGGAGAATGTGTAGTACATCAGTAGGAACAACATTTGTAAAACTCAGTGCATACCAGTGAATGACACAAGAGCTGCAGACTCAAACTTGGCAGTTTCTTTCAGGTGTTCCATTCTAAGTGAATGGAAGTCTAGTCTGACAACAAATGGTAGGGCTATTTGTTCTCACAGTCAGGGCATTATGGGACAGATTTAGCTTTCCAAAGGAATCATGATGTCTGCCCCCATGAAGGCAGACAACAGTAAAAACAGAATAAAATTAGGAATGAGTACTTATTTTGCTGCAGGTATCTTTGGGAGGTGTAGTAAATCATGGCAAGATAAAAAAAATATGTTTTCTTCATTTGCCCGTAGTGGTCCTTTAACACATTTACTGCCCAAGGTTTAGGTCTGGTACTGTGGAATGAATTTATTTTTTAATTGAAAGGTCTTGTATGACACACAAGATTCATTTGTAGCATTCCCACTTTTGAGTTGGAGCAAAGGCCTCTTGCATTTGCCATTTGTATGGGTCTGTTGTGGGTTCATTTCAGGAGTTCTGCTAGTGTTTGATTGTATGCACTGACTACTTCCCAAGTAAGTTTTCAAGGGCATCCTGTACATCTGCTAGGAATATATTCCTCCCTGTTTGCTAATATAACAAATGACTGTGATGTTGTCCATCAAAATCCTTGGGGTTACTGGAATGCTTTTGGTGCATCTTAGACTGTTAACATCTCATGCAGATTTATGAGGAGGTTGGTGTCTGACCTGGTCCAAGTGCCCTGCATCTTCAAACCTTGTACAGGGGCTTCTTAGGTTTTATCTGATGCATATGTGGTAGTCTTATTGTAGACTAGTGGATAGATATTTATTGGTTCTTCTAAGTGGCTAATGACCAGCAGTCTAGCTCCTCCTTCAGGCATGCAGTTGCAGTGTTGGGTGGGGTGGTCCATTGTCTGGATTTGCTGAGCCCCAAATGTTCCTTTTGATTAGTGGATCCTTATGTTGTGTATCTCTGCATGGTGGAAGATAAGAATTGTGGCTGTTTTATGCACTAGTATCCTGAGGATATCTGTGGCTGTTGACATATTTTTGTGATGTGCACTGGAATATGAAGGTTGTCTTGGGGGAAAAAAAAGTTTTAACAAGCACGTGTCCAGGAGAGCCCCCATGAGCACTTTTCTCTGTGAAAGTGCCACTTTGGACTTCTGTACATTTGGGATGAACCATAATTTTTGCAGGTACTGCTGAGCAATGGGGAGGGCCCTTATGGTTTCCATCATTGAAGGAGGCATGTAGAAGGCAATCTTTCAGATACTGGTAAATGTGTATGCTTGTTCTGCAGTGGGCTGTCATTGGTAGTGCCTGCCCTTTGCCTGGACTATTATGAAATTCATGTTCTTGAAGTGAATGGATGTATGCAGGTGCTCATCTTTTATGATGGTTGTCACTAAAAATACCTTTGGGATTAAAGAAGAAAACGGATTTGATAGGTTGTTGAATTATCTTACTTGACACATGCCTATTTAATTTGGTCAACTTCCTGGGCCAATAAGAGAGTTCAAGTTTCTACTGCCAGAGTTCAGAATTCAAACTGGAAAGGCTGACCTCAGTCTACACTAATTTCTTATGGACAAATAGTGGTACTGCAGAAGTAATTATATTGATCAAACTGGGATCCTGGTGAGTCTACTTAAGTCAGAAGTATGTTCCCCTTTAGTCTGTGTGGGCTTTCTGCAGTTATTGTGATTTTCTCCTCCCTTACTGAGTAGCTACACCAAGGTGTGTGTGTGTGTGTGTGTATGTATGTCTATATATCTATATATCTGTTTATTTATTTATATTTGTTGACGGAGTGTCCGACTGGACGTAGGTCCATTTTCAGCTGAGGCCGGTGAGACAAGTTCCACAGTTCAAATAAACAGTAGTTACATTGGATTACATAGTGATTAACAATTTACGTAGCAATTACTTACAACATATTTACAGATGAAGAACATAGTACATCAGTAGACAACTAGAATCTTTATCTGTGAAGTACATAACAGACATTAACAAATGTTACAAGAAGTTGTTCCTGGTGTATAATAAGTACTGGCTTATGAGCATCTGAGCTTGCTATAATCAAGGTAGTTAGTGGAGTGGAAAGAAAGGTAGTGGTTGGATGGGGTGGGTGATATTAGAGTGGGAGTTGCAAGGGCATAGCCAGCATGTTTTTAGGTGCACTTTTAGTAAAGCTTTGAAGTGGGTGCATGATGGTATGGAGGTAATTGTGGGTGGGAGGCAGTTCCATAATTGGCTATGGTGCAAGAGAATAGTGCTTCACCAGCAGAGTTATTGGCTTTAGTGATCTGCAAGTGATTTTTGTTGCTCGATCTTAGTGGTCTGGTAGGGTTGATAGGGTTGGAGTAGATTCTGGAGGGATGGGACATTTAGTGGATGGTTTACTAGTTTGTGGGCGAGTGAGAGTTGATACCATTGAAGGAGGTGAGGTAGTTAAAGCCAGCCCAGTTAAGCAAATGAGAGAGAGGGGTGACTACGGTAGGATGCCCTCGTGGCAAATTTGGCGATTTTGTTGTAGCAGGTGTCTAGCTTGTTTAGATTGCATTGCCTTAGGTTGGTATATATTGGAGAGGTGTAAAGTAGGGTGGAGATAAGGTGGGAATTTGCTATTAAAATCTTTGCTAATTTGGTGAGAAGCTGCTTATTTCTGTATAGCGCTCCTAGTTTTTTGTGGACTTTTTTATGGTCATGGATATGCGAATGTCAAATTTTAGTTTGTCTATTTCCACTCCTAGCAATTTGGTGTGTTCAATTGGGTGTGTAGTGGTGTCTTTTGCTGTGATATTAGTGAGAATTGTTTTAAGTATGTTTGGTGGGTTGGAAGATGAGTAGTTTAGTTTTGTTTGGGTTGAGTATTAATTGGGCATCGGATAACCAAGTTTCAACAGAGGAAAAGGCTTCCTGTGTGACTTTTTGCAGTTTGGGTAGGGACAGGGCTGAGCAGATGATGGTTGAGTCATGTGCGCATTGCATGAGTGTGCCATGTTTGGTGGCAGAGGATATATTATTGGCAAAAACAGAAGAGTAGGGGTCCAAGGATGGATCCTTGGGGACCCCCTATGGAGACAGGTAGTTGGGGAGATGTGTCATTCTGCCATACAAAGGATTATCTATATATCTATATGTGTGTGTATATGAATATATGTGTGTGTGTGTGCATATATATATATATGTGTGTGTGTATGTATATATATGTGTGTGTGTGTGTATATATATATATGTGTGTGTATATATATATATATATATTTT